>NC_137680.1:19963449-20008449 GCF_963989245.1 Nansenia antarctica
CACTGCATGGTTAACCTCAGGCAGAAATCAAAGCCTGCCTTTGCAACACAGACATTTAACTGGTCTGACTTGTTGGCCTGGTGACCTACCACCCTCTCTCTTTATTGTGTGCAGTTATACAGCCTTCACTGTAATAAAACCCAGGTCAGACATCATTCCCTCCCAATACATCTGTTTCCCGTCCATCCCTCGATCAGATGCATTGTATAGGTGATACATCATCCTTCTCACTCAACAAACACAACCTAAATGTGCAGTAGAAAACACGATTGTGTATGTAGTCATTATTAAACCATTTGTTTTTTTTGGGGGGACGTATATATATATATGCTATAGTGAATTGCATAGATCAATGAAGGTCGAATAACCGTTTTTCGTGAATGTGTTTGTCCTGGTCCTCTAGAGTTTGAGATTGTGGCCCCCTACGAGGTGGATCACCAGGGGCAGTACGTGTCTCACGAGGTGGCCCACCACCACCGCAGGAGACGGTCCGTGGACACCGGTAACCTGAGTGGGAGCGGGGTTATCCACTTCAGGCTCCGTGGCTTGGGGCAAGACTTTCATTTGGAGCTGCAGACCTCACAGAGACTGATCGCACCTGGCTTCACCGTCCAAGTCCTGAGAAAGAACGGCACTAAAAGCCTCCAGCCCTATCGACAGGAGGACTTCTGCTTTTACCAGGGGTCGCTGAGGTCAAGGGTCAACTCCTCAGTGGCACTCTCCACATGCACAGGGATGGTGAGTAAACGTGCCACAAGCATGTGTTTTATACATCAATAAACATAAACGAGCAGAGTAGACCTAGTTGCTATGTTGGCAGGTAACCGTTGCTGTTTTTCGGTTGGTTACAACCCCCTGGGGGCTGTAGGATTAGGGGAAACCCTTTAGTATGTTTAATGCTGTTTTGCGAGGCTGACACTAGAAACCTCTCTCGGGAGAAAGCACGTTCTGGAAGAATGACATTCAAGTACACTCAGGTCTGAGCTGAGTATGGCATCTCCCCCCACCAAACACTCCAACTGTCAAGTATGGATAAAGTCTCCTTCGAGAGGTCTGGGCGGGGAACATGAAAGGATTAACATTAACAGACTTGTTTCAAGTTGAGCAAGTACAGGGGTTTGTGAACACACAGTACAGTAGTCAGTTCTCCAGCGCACAGTATGTGGTGTACTGTACAGATTTCCCCATGTTTGTTTGTCTTTCCATATTCCATGTCTGCTGTCTGTGTCTGAGAATGTTCAGTGTGTAGAGAATGTCAGATCTCCAGGGATGCTCCCATGGCCGTGGCCTGGGTCTCAGTCTCATCAGAACGTCCAATCAGAGGATCCGTGGTTACGATGATTGTAAACGTGATTCTCACGGTTGTATTAGGGCGAGAGGGCAGCAGTAAATCAATGAATGAAAAGATTTACTCTTCAGACTGGAAGAGACAACCACATAAAGTAGTTAAGGGCTAAGGGATTTAGACCTCCGTTCAAGCAAGTTTCTAAGCAAGGTTGACGGAATAATTGTCTGCACTTTTCTACAATATGAAATATATTTGCGATTTGAAACTTTATTTTCATCCATCTTAACATTCAGTCCATCTAGCCATGCATGTTGAGAGTACTGTAGTAGATGTCTCCATACTGTAGATGTAGATGCAGCTTGGTAGACTATCTATCCAGGTTGTTGAGCATTACATGACAGGTTGTTGAGCATTACATGACAACTTAAAGGAAACCTTGATCTTTGGATCCTAGGATCCTATTTGGCCAGGGGATAGGTAAATATTTGCCAAAGGAAATAGGATCAATAACTGGCGTCGTCGATGTGAGAACCTGGCCTGAGGTAACAGCAGGGGCCCAGTTGTTCAAAACCTTTAATCTGGATCAGATTGATCCCAATTATTTTTTGTTATCCAGGATCAGATCGAGCTGGCTGAATCCCCCAATACGACTCAAAATCAGCCAGGTAGATCTTATCTGATCATTCTGATCCAGATTAAACTTGTTGAATAACTGGGCCCAGGTTACAATCCAGTTGGGGATATCCAATGTTTTAAGATGCATGTCTCATAGCCATTAAATAACAACTCCACGTCGTAGAGACAGTGTGGTGCGGTTGGGTTAGTATTCACCTTGTGATGAACTCCCCATTATGCTCATGGTCCTTGTGTTGTTCAGATATATTATAGTAACACTTGTTCACGTAATGACCAATTGGTTACTTAATTAAGTAGAAATAAATAATCTATCTACATTGAACAACAATAATGTACATTGTTAAAAAGTGAATGCAAATTGTAAATATGAAAAGTGGTCAGAGTGTGTTTTAGCAGGGTGGATTTCTGGACAGCAGTCTATTACATTGTCCCAACTGAAGGTTGTTAGGACGACAGCCATAGAGAGTCATTGTTACTGGGGACTTCTGAAGCGCCAAGACTCTAGTGAGTAGTACCATGTTGTAAAGCCTATGTATAAATTCTCGTTGAATGCTCGAATGCTGGCAGTACAGATTGCGGTCAGCCTTAGCTTTGAAGAGAGTAGGGAGTTTGCCGTAAAAAACGTTACAAGTTAGAAGTTCATGGAATAAAGAGCAAGCCCATTGACTCCACAGTTCATCTGCCAAAGGCTTGAAACACTGCAGACACGGTGACACAAATGCGGGTGAAGATCGTAAAGCAAGTCTTTCTGTGTGTAGACATTAAACCATACAATAACCCGCTGTAGTTGAGTTTTATAGGGAGTGCCAGTTTGGGTTGAGCAGAGTGCCATGGCGTAGGGGTTGGAGCTTGGCCATCCTTCTGGGGTATATGTCAGCCGGCGCCCACAGTAACAATGAGCTACTTGTAAGTGATGTAACCCATGAACTTTAGGAGGTGGTGGTAAATCTGCCATCTACCAGCACTGTCCTCAGTATGGAATAAGTCACCTCGGATTAGGTTGTCTTCTAAGCAACTAAATGGCTCTGAGACAACATTACATAGAAGCAGATTGCACACAAGGATGGAACAGCTTCAGTGATTTATTTCAGTAAAAACTATTTAATAGGCTGTTCCATTGTAGATCACTACAATATGGAGTTTGGATTGGTTTTAGCCACCGGCTGCTTGCTTATCAACATGTGTTTGTCTCATATCTCATTTGACTCAGACTTCTAATGCGCACCTTTCATTTGAAACAAAGTTAAATGAAATATGGCTCCCCACAAATCACTTGTAAGTTATGTTTTTTCCTCTTGTAAAATGAGTGCTCTTTGCTCCAGGGCTAGTAGTAGAAACCAGTACACTGGCTCCACCCTTTCCTGGGATTTCCAGCAATAATGTGATACGACATGCTTGATTGATGTAATAAAGCTTTGATAAACATGCAGTGTGGTCCCAGAGGTTTTCTACCGTACACCTTCACAATGAAAGTCCAGACTCGAATGATACGATCATTAATACTTTTCATGACATTGTATATCACCAAGAGGGAAGAAGGACTCATCATTCAAGGTGATTTATGAAGATAATGAATTAGGCTATGTGCTTCAAGTTTTAGTGACTTAAAAATCATCTCTTATTTGGAAAATACCATAATTCAACCTCGTTTTTCTCTCAGGATAACTGTTTTCAACTAACAGGCTCTATTCAATTCTTACTCATTTCTACAGTGACTCATCATAGTAAAGGATACTCAATGGAAAGACCCTCAGAAGACACGACAGACACAGACAGCCACCCCCAGTGTTATTGTTTCTCCAGGTTACCAAGTCTCACCAAGGATAATGAGAAGGCCTGATATATACGTTTGACGTCTTTATTTCCCCAAAGCATAAAAAAAGAAAAAAAAGAACGCTCTTTAATGGCTACACACATTTTCTCCTAGCCTGGAAAGGACCCATATGTCAGGTGCATCTTTGTGATGTTCCACAGTTCCGTTTGTTCCACAGTCTTCCGTCCTTCATGTCTGGATCTGCCTAACTCCAGCTGTTAACGCTCACCCAGGTAGTGTTTCAGCCCCGTCTACTCGCGTTTTATGACTGCTATTTGCACCTCATAGCACTCAGCAAGTCATTTGATGACTTTGGATATTTTAAAAGAGTAGTTGTATGACCTAAGCTTTCAATTTTAGTGCCTACACACACATACATTAAAAACGCGCACCGTCTACTTTGTTGTGCGAAGCGACAATAAGTGCTGTATGCAACTCAATCACATCATTGCTGAATGGGCGGCTTTTTCATGCCATGTAAAAAAGTCTCTGTTGGAACTCTCCTAAAGGAGCATGACTTTTGTTTTCATGCCTAAGTGACTTTACCAGACCACTAGAGAGTCATTTAGGACTCATTTTCCTTCTGTGTGCATGAAAGAACTACTTCTCCCCAAATTGCTTTGTATTTTCCAATTCCTATTCCTGTTAATTATTTTCCAATCTTAAACGTGGTGTGTGTGAGACGTGACTTTTATTGTTTCAGTTGTAACTGGAGAAAATGACACGGTCCCTGTAGTGTTTATAGCCTATCCCCTGCCCTGGTTACACCTTGGCCTATTTTATTACAGTCTCAGGGCACTTAGGAATGAAAACACTGTCTCTGCCTATGGAAATCTACTGTATCTATTCTATGTCTCCTGTCCATGCTGTATAAACTTCCACACCCTCCTATGACGACAATGTTTACTGTAGGCAGTACAATAGGTAACCAGGATTGACGGTAACGCAATTATAATCATCCTCATTACGCGTCTTTTAACTTCAGCCACTGCCTTTTAAAGATGAAGAGATGGATGACGAAGTCAATAAGAAGGTTCTGCTTGTCTGAAAGGAAAAGTCCTGGTTGTTTGAGAGGGAAAAGTGACAGCAAGGCAGAAAAGAGGAAGCATATGTGTACGATCGCATGTGTTTCCAATATGATGGTGTTACAAGCATACAGCAGGTCATGCCAGTGTTGAAAGGAGATTTACGTCTCATAGCCTTCTAGCACGGTAGGAGAGAGCAGGACCATTGCCTTGTTATATAGCCTGTTTGTGCTTTCCACAACAGTCCTTTCCAAGGCTCGGTGTCTCGGTCGATTACTGTGCCAGTCAGAATCCCCCATAGTCGCTTGGCCTCAGTCGTGGCCTCAGCTGTAAGGGTGGAGGTTCCAAGGTTCCAACATCCAACGTTCTTCCGTCTGTGTGCATGTCAGAATGTTTGCTTGGTTTGGACGTCTCGTCCTCTCCCGAGGGATCAATATGTGGCATGTCGGGGTTGACAGAAAGACGTTTCAGGTCGCTGACCTCACCGAGACCCAGACTGAAATGATGACAATCATGCTGATTACATAAGTGCAGAGTGACGGCCACACGAATGACAGGACACGCACACGTCGCCCCCCAAAATGGGTATGATAATAACCGATGAACCTTGGCTGCAATTTCAGGGATTATAATCTGACCAATTTGGCTGGAGATTCAGGCAGTCTGTCTGTCCCTGTTGAGCTTTGGGTCCAGTCTCAAGAGCCCAATAGGACTTTTATTTCTGGTCAATCCTTCAGAATCAATCCAGGCTTAGTTCACTGAGTTGGATAAAAAGAGAGGCACAGCTGTTCTGGGGACCGTTAGACAAACACAACTCTAGTGACGGAGAGAAGTCTTACTCGGTGTCTGGTATTTACAGTAGGAAACAAGTTAGAACAATACTGTAGCTGTAGGTCGTTGGAGACCCTTGGACTTTGATCAAGTTACCTATTGAATGTTGCTCTATGATGATCGATATAACTTTATGACTCCTCAATAACATTAAGCATTACGGTACATTTTAGTTTTAGCAGATCATATACTTGTGTGACATGTGTTGGAGTCTACAGAATGTAAATGTAGATATCTGTTTATGCCCTGTATCCGATGTCATAAATAGGTTAATTCATTCTGAATAACAGCCAATAGCCATTAAGATGTCAAAGCGTCATCCCGTTAAGCCGCCCGGCTTCCCTTTGATAAGCTATTAATAGATGTCATTAAAAACGTTATGGAAATGGAACCGGTCCTTATCCACACCATCAAATAAAATCATTAAGCCAAACATAGAGTAGCATGATTAATTTATTTTGCCTTTTGGAGATTGTTGATTGAGCTTTCTCACTGTAATATACAATACCCTACATACATACAGAAGCTGTCTGTATCTCTTACAGGACTCTCGTAGCTTACATGTTAAGAATGTATTTCAGTCACAATTTAGTCCAATGGCATGGTGCCCTGGGCCACTGCTGATAGGCTGGCTGAGGCTATGGCACTTCACACTGGTGATGAAACCTGGAGAATCAGCACTGCAGCTCATTAATTCTACATCAAACAGCACCAATCTAGCTCTCCATATGCAAGTCTGCATACACACACAAACACACACAGACCCACGCGCAACACACACACACACACACACACACGCACACACGCACGCACACACACACACACACACACACACACACACACACACACACGCACGCACACACAGACGCACGCATGCACACACACACACACACACACAGACACCACCCTGGCAAGCTCTCGCTCTGTGTTATGGCTATGACAGAGGACCTCACACTTCACTCACGACAGAGAAAGCGCCTAACTCAATTAAATATGTGGACCACCGCTGCGCCAAAGATCGTTAGCTTTCCAGAAAAGTGTGGGCCGATGATTGCCAAGACAGACGTGGGGGGGTTGGTGGTGTATAGAGCATGGAGTAAACCTTTACTTTTAATTGCCAGTCATATTGAGACTTATAGTAAACGGACCATTCACCGTTTGACTATTAATGTTGAGCCTGTAGCGGTGTGACTGCTGCATGCTGACTCCAATAAGTATCATCCATTTATTGAACGTCAATGACTAAATCATTTCAACCTCGATGATCATGTTCAGATTTTCTCTCTGGCCGATAGGAGTAGACACTGGACCACAAAACAGATGTTTTATAAAAAAAGAAATAAGAAAAAACAGCTAGCCAGCCCCTCTTGTCAGGGTTGGAGGCCAGTTAGAAAAAGCCAAATATCCAAATCATGACTAATTACTGACAAAGAGGGATTGTGTGGCCAAAATGAGAAGAAGTTCCTGCAGTGATCTGGCCTGGCTCTTGGCTGCAGTTCCGTTCAACATTGGAACCGCAGACTGGGAACCCAGGATAGGGCCGAGGGCTCCTGCTCTCTGGAGGGTCTTGGAGTGGTGTGTGTACTATACAGAGCTTTTGCCCCTGGACACAAGGCCCTGGGTCCATCTGCTGGGTCATAGCCTCAGCATCCCACAGGAGAGATTAAAACAAGGACACAATTGACCACTCTAACGGGTTTGAGCAGTGAGATATGAAATAAAGATATAGAGCAGTGAGATATGACTTGAGTGATTCATGACTTTGTCCAGTAGGGAAAACTGCAATCACTGCAATCACATAGGTGTCTCGAATATACCAGCAAAACTAGCTTTGGACTTAAGTTCTTAAACTGTATGTGGCAATTTCTTTTTGCCACAATTGCTACTCATTTTTAGCATTCCCCACAGAGAGAGTTGCCTAGACTGATTTTTTTGGTATTTCTCTTTGTATACCTACATAGTGAGATGGTAATGAGAGTGTATATACTGTACTATGGTGGTAACACTAGAACAGCCATGGATGGGGTCATTTGACCCTGTGAGTAAAAAAAAAAAAGAGATATATCTTTGCACTCGATCAAATTTCAGGACCCTCCTTTCATGACTTTTCCTAGATATATGTGCGTTCTACCACCCAGTATCTTTACATTTTCAAAATCACATCAGGATAAGCCAGTATAAAGCTATTTTGCAGCTTTTCTGTGTAGGAGGCAGGCTAATTGACAAGACTGCCAGCTAGTGGCTGCAGCTTCCCATTGTAAAGACTATGGTCATTTGACCCCCAAGACGGCTCTTATAGTAGGTAAAAAACGCACGGCTGTCCTAGTGTTAATAAGCATGTGTTTTTCCTCTAGTCAGGTTTGATCCGGACGCAGGATGCGGACTACTTCCTGAAGCCCCTGTCACCCGGCCTGGCTCTGAGAGAGAACTTCACAGGACCCTCCAGTCACCAGCCACACATCCTCTATAAGAGATCCACAGACACACAGAGGGACCCGGAGGACAACATCGTCACCGACCTCGAGGACAACGCCGTCACAGAGGACCGCGAGGCCCAACAACAACATGACAGTCACCATCACCATGACCACCATGACCACCATCACCACGACCACCACGACAGTGACTACAATCAGGGGACGCGGCAGAGGCAACACTACTGTGGGAGACGGAAGAAATGTATGTAAGGGCCTTCTCATTGTCCCCAGTACAATCAGGCTGATACAGTCAAAAAGGAATAGGCCTTGACCTATTCCACCCCTTTGACTTCACGTTTATTCTAAAAGTGTCATATTCCCCCCCCCCCCCCCAGGAGAAAAAGGAGGCCACTTCTTTTAAGTTCACCTCAAAGGTTAACAAGTCAGAACAGGAAACATGACACATATCGCTATATGGTCATTATGTTTACCACTTACCGTCTCATAACACATACAGTCATGTGGCAGCAGGTAGGGTTAACCGCATTATGAGTTGACCTCAGAGAGATGGGCTGTTTCAAAGGAACAACGGGTACTGTACACCCAGGTCACAGCTGTCCCTGTGAAAATACAGGAATGTTTTCCTTTTGGGGAGGTGGGGGGGGGGGGGGGGGGTGGGAGGATGGGGGTGGGGGTGACGACATCATACGGCACACCTGTGCCACGTTTTCGAAAAAGGCCACTTTACCCTCACCTGCTTTCCACCTATATAAACAAACGTTGCCATTTAAGCTCTTATCACACAAGACAGTGAGGTGAAGGTTGACGGTAATCTTAAAAAAGGGAAGATTAGTAAAACAATGTTGACGGCAATATTGGTTTTCCTTTCAGCCTTTGTACATTGAGGTTTGTATTGATCACGGTGAATTTGGAAGGAGAGAAAAAGTCCTCCTTTCAGCAGAGTTGGACTTGGACCTTAGATGTTAGGTCTGTGTTTATCTAAATCACATTTTCAATACGAGACAAAAGAATAATTGATCTTGTTGTTTCCATCGATATCTATGTTCCTCCTCCAGACATGCCCAAGCCTCCAGAGGAACACATCTACATTCTACCAGATGAGTACAAGTACACACCTAGGAGCAAACGTGCAATTCTGTTTCAGTCTCAAGCCAACCAAAAACTCAATGTGGAGACTTTGGTGGTTGTTGACAAGAAGATGATGGAGAACCACGGTCACGAGAACATCACAACATACGTCCTTACAGTACTCAATATGGTGAGTGACATTGTTTTGTCCCAATAGATGTCAAGTGTACAAAGCCCTTTACAGTTTATTTTTCATGTCTTATAAGAATTCAGGTGATGTCTTTGAAAGAGGAAACCTATAATGTAAACAACATGGAGGTGAAATCATTCCACATGGTTTCTCAGCTGATCCCAGCATATCTCGTCATGCCATTTGCTACTTAGTGACTGACAAATCCAAAGATAATCCCCCTCCTTTTCAAAATACAGTTTCACTACAAGACCCAGGTCAAAACATTTCACCCTTCTAAGAGAGGAGTAATCATAATAGGATGAGGTTACACGGAGCGGGCCCTGCCAGTACCCAGGGGTCCTGGAGCCATGTTTAGAAAAGCCCTAGTGTGGCCAGCTGGGACTTGTGTAGATCAGCTTACCACAGGATCGCTCCTATCTGCATCCATATGTCAGAGGGAGACCAAACATAAAGAAAGAATGACCTTTTCCGAAGGAATACCGTGTGTGTGTGTGTGTGTGTGTGTGTAAATGACACCTGAGGTATTCATACAATCCCCGAGAGGGAAATCAGGATCCTAGTTTCAAAGACGACTTCATCGCTTTTGATTGATGTAAGATCTTCGCAGTTGAGTGGAGGTGCAATTGGAAACAGCAGTTGGTACTGTATCATTCTGTGATACCATCACCTGAGAATTTGGAAGGTTATCTCTGTAGAATCTCGCGGCTTAAGTTTCTCATCCATTAAGCGCAGATATTTTCGCCAGATATGTCCTCTATCAAAGGACGTGGCTAATCAACTCATTGAATCTGTATCGCAGTTTGAGCTTTTAGGATTGTGTAGTCACCAAAAATGTGCCATTCCCTTCCAAATGTGCAAGAAACCCGAAGATTGTTTGGAACAGATTGCAGCCGTGGTCACTTTTTTCAGAGAACAAAAGGAGATGTTCTTTTCCTTGTTATTACTGATGTTGATGATGCATGTGTCCTTCCAAGGTCTCCACTCTTTTCAAGGATGGAACTATAGGGGGTAACATCAATATCGCGATCGTGGGTCTTATTCTTCTGGATGAGGACCAGGTAAGTGTGTTTTCATATGTAGGCTGTTATCTTTACCGTATTGATGAAACTGGTTAGAATTAAATATCTGAAGATGTATCGGCCTTTCAAGCTTTTTCAACTTGATTTCGTTTTCAGGACAGTAATACAGTATGTCCCAAAAGACCAATCTTCCTGTCTTGTCTGAGGGTTTACAGGGGAAAAACTGCTCAGTTCTTTTTTACAATGACAATTTAATTATGGGGTATACATATCCTTGGATCCCAGCCAGATTATTTGGGAATTTCTGGGAGAAGAGTTGGGAGAGAGAGAGCGTGAAGGGGGGGGGGGGGGGGGGGGGGGGGCATCTTTGTTACCCACCTGTGCTAATGTTAATGAATTTCAATTTCCCCCAAAGAGGCCATTGGGACAGGAATGTCAAATATGCCTCTACTTCCCCACCCTGTCATATTAGTGAGAGGGCACTTAAGACTAATGTGGCTTGCGTTGCTGTTCAATTGTCCATGCGCCCATTTACCTAAGGAGGGGTCTCACGAGGCACCGGATGATTACAGACGAGACCAGAGGCTTGTCAGGGATCTTACCCTCTCCTCGCTCACCCCGACCTCTCCTCTCAGCAGGCCTCAGCGTAGCCCCTCAACCATAACACGGAGGGCAGGGCAGGTGCTCTGGCCCCCTTCCTGCTCATTTGATCTTTTTTTATGGACACTTAAGTTCTCAGTAAGGCAGGTTAGCAGGAGATGAGTTGGGGCCTGGAGTCTTTTGAACTGATCACTAAATACCACCAGACTTTTTCCACTGATCACCCCCCCCCCCCTCCCTCCCCTCCACCCTCTGCTTTGTGTCATAAGGATGGGCTGGTTATCAATCACCATGCCGACCACACTCTAAACAGCTTCTGTCAGTGGCAGTCGGGGCTGGGGGGCAGAGAGGGCCGTCGCCATGACCACGCCATCCTGCTCACGGGCCTGGACATCTGCTCCTGGAAGAACGAGCCCTGTGATACTCTGGGTAGGTTGCCCTCTCTACTGCCTGTATAATAATAACAACAATAATAATAATAACAATAATGATAATAACAATAACAATAACAATATAATTATTATGAATAATAATATTAATAATAATAATAACAATAGTGATAATAATAATCATAATAGTAATATGAATAATAACAACAACAATAACAATAATAATAACAATAATCATAATGATAATAATAATAATGATGATAATAATAATAATAATAATAATAATAAAAAGTATGTGAGTGTCATAAGTATGAGGTGCTGTAGTAGAACAACTATTGTACCACATCATTTTGTGTTCCATATTGATTTCTGTTAGTGGTGCTATTGTGAATAAAGAAATTATAATCTTGGAAGTTTTCATGAAAATATACTTGGTTCAAATTGGCAATTACATCTACGAACAGTTTATCTGTCTTGTCAGGACACATAATAATGCCAAGCTCAACTGATCTAAAGCTATAGTAATTACAATCCCTCCCAAGTATTTTGCTGTAATTATACCAATTAACTGTAACAATAGCTCGTTGTAATGACTATGAGAAGGTATTGTGTTTTCTGTGAGAAACCCTTATTTGTCTCCCAGAGTGGGTGTTAAAACCCGTTGCCCCCATCCCAGCCCTGACTTCAAAGCCTAGGCTGAGAACCAGATTGTATTAGTCCCACTCTTCGCTGCGAGACCCTAGTTCAAAGGTGCTTGGAAGTACAAACGTCTTAAGTCTGTCAACTATTAACACCTCAGTGTGGTGTGAAAGCTCCTGTAAAGCCAGGTCTCAGAAGTGTTGAAGATGCCGGGATAATAATTGGGATGTCATGTCAGTAGCACAATCAGTCAGCACATCATAATAAATTGCTCTGGAAAGCACAATTAAACCCTGACACTTTTATCTCCTAGGTTTAGAAACAGCTTCAGCCCTGTGGGAGTGTGTGTCTTCATTCTAGTTATGACCACTCTATTAAGGACATGTTTGATGATCCATCTCCGTCGCTGACTGACTGACTTCAAGGTCGAGTCGAAACGAAAATCCGCTCAGTCAACACTCGGATCGCGCTAATCAAGCGCATGTGAACTCTTCACGTGTCGTCCGCTTTATTGAGAATGACTTAAATCTCCGAGCCGGTTACAATAACAGAGGACATGTCGTAAAACAACGTGAGATTAAATTCTCACTGAAAAAAAAAGAGAGACATTTAAAGGGGAATCCCTCATGGGTCTTTTCTCCTTGACTCAGATCCAGGTCCAGAGCTCTTTGTGTGTTCAAATGAGAGTTTGGGAAATTTCCCATATAACTCTCAAAGTTCCCTTCGTCCCATATGGTAACAGGTTTAGGGATACTGACTGAGGGGTTGTTTGATTTCTTTTTTTTTTGTTCATGCATTCCAAAGTTCACTTGCAACTGTTAGCTGTCGCATCTGCTTAAGAGCAGAAGAACTACACAGACCAGGATACAGTTTGAACTGAACAGATTTGCCTCACAGCTGACACAACCGCAGCTGGTGTCAGAATAATTTGCTCTCACCTCTGTCTTCGGGTGTAATTGTGTTGGTATGACCTAGGCCCAACAGCACATGCAACATGACATACACATGCGTAGGTGAAATAAAACAAACCACGCTAAATACACGATGTCAGTAACTGGACAGGGTCATGATGAAGCATAGCTATTGTTCCCACCCATTACCTGCCTCCTGTGAAAAGTGTGAAAATGATATTTTCGAGTTGATTTGAGGTGTACCAACATTCAAATACGCATATCTTTTTCTACTTTTTTCAGATTGCAATGTATGACACATCATTTGAAAGCTTACAATCTGCCCTTTCATAATCTGTCAATAAAAGGAAAAATGACCTCCCCTTACTTGTGGTCTTTTTGACCAGACCTTCATATTGTTTTTCATTCATCATTCACCATTCATTCATATCACATATTGGTGTAACTGCCCTTGGTTCTGGACCATAATGATGTAGCAATCTGTGTGTTTGTTTCTGCCAGGTTTTGCTCCAATTAGTGGGATGTGTAGCAAATACAGAAGCTGCACCATCAATGAGGACACTGGGCTTGGTCTAGCCTTTACTATCGCCCATGAGTCTGGACACAAGTAAGGATCAAACACCTTCCCATACCTCCTCTTTCCTCCTCTGTTACCCTAAACATCCTTACCTTCATACAGCACATCTGGGAGAGCTTGACAGAGGCTCACCAAGCCCCAGTGCATCATTATCTGCATGTTACATGCGTTGATGAGCACATTTTAGTCAAGGATTTACATTCTATGCAACATGGACATGGATTTTACATCACACATCACATACTTTATCATACAATATGTGACGGCAGCTGGTGAAAGCGGGAACAAGTCAGCAAACGACCAAATGTTCAGACTTTTATTCAGAAAAATGTAAATAAATGTCAACGTTGTTGAAAATAAATGGCACACTCGCTAGTCAACTAACACAGCTTGTTTTGTGAGCCTGCTAACAATGTAAAGTAATGTCATAGTTAACTAGGTAGCAGTGGGGATGACTCACCAAATCCATTGCAATGCAATATTTTGGCTTGACTAGCGAGTGTGCCATTGATTTTCAACAACGTTGAAATGTATTTACATTTTTCAGAATAAAAGTCTGAACCTTTAGATTGATTACCCCTTTCACCAGCTGACGTCACACATTCCCCTCTTCTGTTCGACTCCCCGCCTTTTCTACAACTAATTACAGTAGAACCCTGCAGAGAGAAGAGTCATATCCCCTGTCATATCCCCTGTCACTTATCACCCTCTAATAGGCTCCTGCTATAGCCCTCACTCACCATGTCTCTTACAGTAGCGCTTCTGGACTCTTACCCACAGCTTTGGAATGGTCCATGATGGAGAGGGGAACGTGTGTAAGAAGTCAGAGGGCAACATCATGTCCCCCACGCTAGCTGGCCACAACGGCATCTTCTCCTGGTCAGCCTGCAGCCGACAGTACCTAACCAGATTCCTCAGGTAAAGCTTCCCCCCCCCCCCACCACAATACATCATCACGGTCATTCATCATTGTGGGAAACGCAGTCTGGCTGCTTACATGACAAGCGCTACGGTTGAGGAGAATATGATGGATGAACAGAGACGGCTCACTTACAGCACAGCAGGCAGTATAACATTTGTATTAGGAGCAGACTTGTTCCACATTCAGGTTGTTTCCAAAGGAGCCCTACTCTGAAAGGCTATACTCACATCACATGCTAGACCCACTGGGCGATGACTGCCCCCCCCCCCATAGCCAGATCTGGGAACAAACAGGCTTACTCTCAGGACTATTCTGCTGAAATTAACAGCCATGGCCTTTACTGAGAATCCATGCCCCATCAGTCATGTGTTTTGGGCTCTCTCTCTCTCTCCGCAGCACAGCAAGAGTCCAGACATCAGACTCATCTTTAAAAGAAGCTAGGATTCATAGTGGGGGGATTTTAAATATAGCTGGCATCGCGGCCAACCCGGCTGATATGTGGGCCTTCCACTCCTCCAGTCTTGTGTCGCAGCCAGAGTCTGAGAAGCCGTCTGTGTGTGTGAAACCAGATACGGCCGGCCCCGAACCCCTAAATTTAACCAGTGTGTTAAATTAACTGTGAAGTATCCCATCACTTACTCGTGGGGACACTGTATTTCCTCACTCCCTTATTAAAGCTCTATGACCTCATCCTCGTTAGTGCTGTCAGGTTTATATTAAACACCACAGCTCACCGCTCCAGCATCCAGCCACCGGAGAGTTCCGTCTTCCTCCTCTCTCCTCTTCAGGGCCACGCGGACGAGGAAGTCCCTGCCAAGTGCCGTCGGAATGTTTTGAGACCTGTCGCCCTCGGTGACTTCCTTTCTGCCAGCTTTCACCCAGCGGTGATATCTGTGGCAGAAATCGTACTCGAAAAAGCAATTCGAGCCAAACGTTTGTAAGCGTCTCGTACGTAACGAACCGACAGCTTTTTCGCACTGCAGCTTTCATTTCCACCGCTCTGCCACCAAAAAAACATGAATCAAGAGGCATTCCTGGTTGGTTTGGTTGGATGCTAAACTGCACTTCGTTGTATAGTACTTGTACTCTGCGATGACAATAAAGTTGAATCTAATCTAATCTAATCTAATTCCGTAATAGACCTATCGCTAAACCATGCCCCCATAGAAAACTCGGACAAACAAACAACACTTGCTCAAATTCTTCACGGACAGTGACTGACTGACCGACCATGACTGAATGACATTCAATGACTTGCAATGGCGGGAGTTAAAATTTCTGATTTACCACAGCAAGGAATGTTTTTTAAAGATGACAAGAATATTTAGTCTAGAAGCTTTTCACCATCAGATGAGACCATCAGCAAGTTGTTTGTCTGAGTTTTCTGCCTGTAGTGACTTTTGCTGTGATATGATTGGACAATTTCTATTTTGGGGCGTGGCTTAGCGATAGGTCTATTGACGTCATCGTCGTTGTTGTCAGAATCCATTACAACAGTCTACACACATGGCCGTCCGTCTTCACAACACAGGTCATTAGTGCGCTCGGTGCGTTACTCCCTGGGTACGGTACTGTTGCGTGTGTGTCCAGTAAACAGGAGCGTGTACGGTAGGAATGCCCCACACAGCGCTCCTCCATGCCGCTCCACTCCTCGCCAGGAGCCCTACAAGGTCCCTCCCAAGGAGCTGTGTGCTTTTTCCAGTCGCGCTCTAAACTGCAGCTTGTGAATAGGAAATGCCCAGGGATTATGTTGAGACAAGGCCTCCGGGCCGACAGAGTGTCTGGGAAACCCAAAAAAGCAGCAGGCGCAGCGACAGATATACATACCTCTGTGTTCCTCAGCTGCCTTCCCGATTCGTTACAAGAAATGACCAGCCCTGAGGGCCGGAGTCAACAACATGCACCGAGGTGTTGCCTGGCGTGTTTCGTTTCACAAGCGCCTAATAAGAACTAAAGGCGCTAAAACTGGGTTATGCGTTCTATTCACCCTAGTATACTGTACTCCAACCTATCTACTAATAACCCAACCAACCCCTCCCCCCCCCCTCCCCCCTCCTAGTACACCCCCGACCCCCAGGCCTCTCTTGCCACTGTAAGACTGTACAAGGTAGCCTTGGGAGAGGATCGACCGACCGCAGGGGCTTTAGGTTAAGCTTCTCAGATGATTATCTGACGTCCACATGCGTCCTTATCTCTCTCTTTCATCTGCGGAGGAGACCCAGGCAACTTTAGAGAGGTGACACCGTCGCCGCAGCGGTGAGATGACGGAGGAGGACCCAGACGTTGGAGAGGTTTCAGACAGACACGCTCGCAAGTGGCGGCCAGATGCAACCGCTCCCCTAGCATGCATGTTGTTGATGTACGGCGGGGGTAATTGAACGCAGAGTGGACGTATAAAAAAATAAAAAATAAAAGGCTTCTTCTATAAATCTCTGACGCCCCCCCCTCACCCCCCCCCCCTACCCTTTGGTGGGAGTGGAACGGATGGAGCCAGAGCGATGTATGTATCCAGCTTTTTACAGGCAGAGGGACGCTGAGAAACATGTGCAATACAGTCAGTGTTCCTCAGACACATAGGAATCATAAAGGAATTGGGATTGTATTGGGCGGCTGGGGGGGTCTGCTAAAGCAATCAAGACCACTCACTACACCGTATGCTATATTGCGTCCAATGTACTGTGACAAAAGGTATTTCGGCTATAAAATATTTCCCCATGATTACTGACGATATCGGTTTACATCGGGAACCCCAGCGGCTGAGGGACATAGAAGTGATAGCGTTTATTAATGTGTGTCATAAGAGAGTGTCAGAAGCATTAAACCACGCGGGATTGAGTTAGGTACTGTGCTTGTTATGTTACCAAGGCGACCCCCCTTTATGGCGCTCTCAATATGGGAAACGATGGGATATTATGGACGGGTGTTCTGTATAGTAGAACGTGTATGGTGAGTAATGAGTAATGTCCATGTCCCCTCTCCCCCCCAGCTCCGCCCAGGCCACCTGTCTGTCAGATGAACCCAGGTCAGTGAACGAGTACAAGTACCCTGAGAAGCTTCCTGGGGAGCTCTACGACGCGGACACCCAGTGCAAGTGGCAGTTTGGCGAGAAGGCCAAACTCTGCACCCTTGACTTTAAGAAGGTAAAGGTCTGCCTTACCCCTCTGTTAGTTACATATCCTATCGGTCCTTACATTTCTTTACATTTCGTGAGTTTAGAATTATAAGGTTCTATCTCCGTTTAGGGTAGTTCAGAGATATTGAGCGTCAAAGTTTTGACATTCCATTATGTTTTGTGAGATGGAACCTTTGTATTTTATTAATAACTAACTAAAAAATGTCAACATTTAATTAAAAACACCACACAGGCATTAATAAACACCTAATGGATCAGATTATGTAAAAACTCAATTTTGACAAAAATGGAGATAGAACCTTAGAATTGTAACGTCACGATTTCTAGAACCAGATTCATTTGGAATGTCATACAGATTCGGGTTCCTGCCATGTTTCCCCCCCCCTGCCTTATCCCAATATAGTGCTTGTCCCCCTTCCCCTTAGTAAGAGGGGAAATTAATTAGACTCCATATGTTTTATAATCCCGACATCCGGAGCCATTTTCGTAATCAAAAGTCAGAATGTTCTTTCATGAGCACGGGTAAGCTGTTGTATATTAAGCTTGTCTGCCTGCCTTCACACACACCAGACAGACATACTGCCCATGAAACACACACTGGGACGGCTAAATATATATTGGAGGGAAGCCAATGGGAACCTCTGTTTGTTGAGCTCCCATTGTCTCATTACCCACTTATATCACTGTCTGAGAGCCCTGCACTGCTGAGACAAGGCCAAAGGACAGCAGGACACAGTAGATGAGATTCATGTTCTGTTCCGTGTTTATCTAATAAATTCACATTTCAGAGTAGGCCTAGAATAACAACAATAAAAGAGTGCAACAACCTAACATAATGACATTGCACCATCCAATTGAAGTACTGTGGGAGAAAGCATTTGCTACCGTATTTGTGATGATACAAATAATATTAATAACGTTTTGGGACAGTTTGAAGTCCCTCCACAGTGCTCTTATTTTAGCATTCGTGCAAGACCATTCCTGTAAATAACACAGAGCTGTGTTTCCACCCGAAGGAAGGTGTGTTTGTATAACACCAGACACTCACTACACTCCTTTCCTCTCCATCCACTTGTTCCACTCATAAAAAAATACAACATGTCTTCGTCCCAGAGGTCTAATTCATTTTGTTGTGAATTTGCGTTTCATGGAAGTTTTTTGGCAAGCATCATAGAGATAAGACACGGCTGGAACGGTCTGCCACAATCACGTTATACTCTCCATGGGGTATGGGGAGGAGCTGGGTTACCTTAGCAAAAAGCAAAACAATAGGCTACTTACGTTTTTTTTGGGTCTTTTGGACTGTTGGAAAAAGCACTGAGTTAGCAAACAGCTGCGTAAACACACTACGGGACTGGTTCCATGATCACTTTTGGCAGACTACTGCTGCTCCTTGCATCTGCACTCATAATGTTGTCAACATGATACAGTCATTCAGATACCAACAATAGAGACACATAAAAACACAGTCTGTGTTTTCTCAGACAATTTGAAGTATTGTTGTATGAGTAGTACAAATTCTTAACATTCCCATGTTGGGTTCGATGTAGATCAAGATAGATTCATATTAGTGTATGTAGTACTAATGCTGTAGGACGTCTTCATGTTTACACGTTATATAACATGTACTGCATATCCTTTCTGTCTAAAAGAATCAGCAATGGAATTTATTTCCAACTAGTATTTTGTTTGAGAACTCCCTCTCTTCCACCAGTTCCCATCATCGTTGTTTACAGATCCTCTAAAGACAACTGAAAAGTGTACTGAAAACTGTTATTTGGACCAAAAACATAATAACAGTGTTATATACATGAAACCTGTGGAAAGAAATGTACAGACCGTCCATCTACGGTGTCTCATTAGTCACCTGACTTCCACCTTGACTTCCACACTTCCTCTGAACCTTCTTTCATGTGAAATTTCCTCAGAGCACATACTGTATTTATCACAAGGGCCAGCACAGACAGAGAAGACGCCAGAAGTCTGTTTGACTTGGTGTGTGTGTGTGTGTGTGTGTGTGTGTGTGTGTGTGTGTGTGTGTGTGTGTGTGTGTGCGTGCATATGCCTGTGCCTGTGTGCGTGCGTGCGTCCGTGTGCCTGCGTGTGCGTGTGTATGTGTTTCTAGGACATCTGCAAGGCTCTGTGGTGCCACCGTGTCGGGCGGAAGTGTGAGACCAAGTTCATGCCAGCTGCCGAGGGCTCTGCCTGCGGCCCAGACATGGTAAGAACCCCCGTCACAAGACTGGCAAAGGGCAGGGGCACACATGTACATCAGCCACCTCTTTGTTCACCCAGCCTGCCCCCAGGAACACCAGGAGCAATAGGGGGGGGGGGGGGCATTACACACACTGAATGAAAATGACCATTCTTCTCTATCCACTGCCTTTATGCCACAAGTACCACACAGCACAGAACAGCAAAGGCTCTCCTGTTCCTAACACCTCACACATTTTTTTATCAGCTTTCCGTACTCACTGATAGTTGGTGTGTGACATTTAATACTACGAGGCCAAGGCCACATAAAGGCCACATACAAGGCCAATAAACAGAGGCCTGGTTACATTCCTGTGCCCAGGTTACCAGGGTGGCCTGAGAGACAATGTAAATGCCAGTTAGGTCACACACACACACACACACACACACACATACAGTAACTGTTATTGCTGAAAGGAACAATGACGACCAAGTCTATTGAGTGCTTTGGGATCCTTATGGATGTCCTCTCCAACATTGTACTGTGCTCTTGACTGTAACAGCCATGTGTGTGTGTGTGTGTGTGTGTGTGTGTGTGTGTGTGTGTGTGTGTGTGTGTGTTGGGGGGGGGGTATTGAAGACCTTGCACTTCTTGCATTTTGCACTTGTGTGTGAATCTTTTGTAATTCTGTTAAACTAATGGACTTATGCAGGCAAAGTGAAACCGTATGAGTTGAGTTCGGTAAGAGCATCAGGTCAATTATAGAACTTGCTGAGGTAGAGCTATAGCGCTCTCCTATCCTATCACTTTTCCTGAGGATAAGCTACCATCCATTGTTGCTGATCTGGTTAAAACGCCAACGGGGTTTGGGCCAAAGGGCAGTTCTCCTCAAGGCTAGCTCTTGACAGCTCTCAACGAGATTTGCGTCTCTCAATATATTGAACTTGATGGCTTAATCCCATATACTCCCTCTGCGGTCCAATTACAGAACACAAACAATGACACTCTCACTTAGGAATCCAAGGCACTTGTTTTCAGGGGATATCAGCTGTGTGGTTCAGTAAAGGGCTCAGGATCACTCAAAGGTGCACAAGTTACTGTAGTACACTTCACCGATGCCACGTTAATGTGCTGGAAAATCAGCTTGTTGAACACCGATTCAGTATCAGGAAATTAGCTGATTACACAATTTCATTGACGTTCTAATAACATTCAAAAAGCTGATTTAGCAACCCAGACTCCAAATGAATACGTTCTGGGGGAAAGTTTCTGCAGAGCGGATGATGTGTTCAGTGTGAACGTGTTATCCAACTATACTGGCAGGTACACTGACAACTTGGAACCTGAACGTCGCTCGTTCGAAACGTACTTGGGAGGCGGTTTTTATTTTTGGTTCTAATTCACTGACAACTTACCTTTAAACCTAACCACTCAAAGGTCATGCCTAACACTGCCTCACTTCCACATGTATCATAATTCATGTGACTCTACAGTCCCAGTCAAACGTTTGGACCAGGGCTTGACGCTTACCTTTTCCCCAGGTAGCACTGTGCTACCATGTTGAAATATTTAGTAGCACACCAAGAATTTCAGTAGCACAATGAAAATTGCGCAATTTTCGTCAACAACGACAACAAATTATCAGAATCATAACATATCAAAATGATCATAACCGGCTCTTGGCCGTAATAAAAATGGAGACTCACACAATGTAAAGGGGAAGTAAGAATATTAATTTCAGTTGGCCCACGGTTCGGTATGAACCTCGGTTTTTGGGTCACGGTTCATGGTTCGTGTTTTTTATTTTTTAAATGCTACTATTTATTTACAAACTGTTACTTTATTTTGCTTATACTTATGGAACTTTAACATTTAGACACATTCCAGAATATGACTGGTATATTGTATAATATAAATATATATAAACAAAAAACACTTTCAAATGTAAAAAAATTACATAAACACTTTCAAATGTGACGTGTTGTGGATTGGAACTATGGATCATAAGCTTTCAAATGATGTGTCATACATTGAAATCCGAAAAAATATGAAGTTAGAGTCATTTGAATGTTGTTAGACGTCAGGCACATATGGGGTTAACCTCTTTGTAATGAAACCGGAAGCAAATGCTGCTAGCAGCTAGCGGCTAACAAAACACAGCGCTACCAGCGCATTTCAAGCGCATATAGGACTCGCGTGAAGCATTTCTGCGACACACGTTTCTATTCACTGTTTTCATTCCCTCATCGCTTATACACATAAGTTTGACTGCGCATGACAGTAGTTCAGCAGTCTTTTAGTCGCACTGGTGCGATTGAATGTATTTCCAAGTCGCACAGAAATATATTCACTCGCAAATGCGACCAAAACAGTCGCACTGTCGAGCCCTGGTTTGGACACACTTCCCATTCTGGGTACTGTATTGTACTGTACTGTATGTATCAGTGGCGGGCGGTGCATTTCACACCTAGGCCTTCAGTGATGTCCGACACATTCCTACCTGAATTATTCTACCTCTTAATACCATCGTTATGACGCCATGGCTCTAGAAACTAGACAGAAACACAGTATAACCGGGCGTTGCATCACCTTAACATAGTCAGACAAGTACAACAGAGTTATATTAATATTTCCGAAGCATTTTTAATCAATAAATCCGCATTTACAATGAAGAGTGTTAAACTAACATCTTTAAGATCGCTACATTACCCACGTCTGTCGTCTCGTCCACCATAATAGCGACAAAGGGTGCCTTTTTAATCTCCATTTTGATCTCTTCTTCCATCACTTCAGCAATAGCAAAAATCAGGTCGTTTTGTATTTTGCCTGACGTCCCAGTAAACACTTTGTTTGTGGACAGGTGGTAATGTAAATCTGGGTTGTTTTCAGCCAGAAAAGAAAGAAGCTCAACGTAGTTTCCTCTGTTTGTGGACTTGGCGCTTTCATTGTGTCCCCTAAATGAAAGTTATTGTTTACCCAAAAACAGGACACAATCGATCAGTATTATCGATCAGTCAACGAAAGCTTTCGTTGTGAGGCTCCGTTTCCCTGCGCACTTTCAAAAGTTTCACATCTACCGGCATAGTTCCGCATCTCAATAGTGAATATCAATACTGCGTATCAATAGTGCGTAGCAATAGTGCGTATCCAATCAAAAGACGTGCTGGGTGCTGACATCATTGAGCCTTACAGCAGGCGCCGTTGTTGCTTTTGCTCGCATCTACGTAGGTTTACTAGGTACGCCACAGGTTTTCTCGTTCCAATGTTAAGTTACAGGTCGAATCCGCAGCACCGTTTAATGTGAAGGCGGGCAGATTTTTGAGCCCCCTAGCAACACATTTTGATTGGATAAAAGCTCTAACATAAAGGCCAGCCCTCCAAATCTCAATCGGAGACTGGAAGCAGCGCAACCAAGAGGAAAGCTATGAAATGAAGAGAATAGACTATGGGGAATCATTAATACATATTTGTGGAAAATATATATTAAAATAAAATGTATATTCTGATGATGTTTAGGCCAGCAGAGAAGGCCTTGCTGGCCCTGACGGCACACCACTGGTATGTATATAGCGAGATAATATGTCGTTAGCCTCATAGCATAATTGCCTTAGTCATGCTTCACTTGTGGTCACCAGGCCATCTTTGTATGTAGTGTCATAATTGCCTATGTCAAAGAGATGACTTGGGCAGATAGGGATTTTGGAATGTAACAAGCATTCTGATAGGCTGATGGCATAGGCAATAATGCACAGTGAATCAGCAGTGTTAGGAGAGTAGTTAGGCAGATACCGGTATCTCAATTTGGCCAAAATATGACTTAGGCAATTATGCTATGAGGCTAACGATGTGCAAAACTAACATAATTCTTTGGTCTGCTGAGGCGATCCCCCCAGAAGGTATTCCATCCGAGGCGTTGCTGTAATTTCGAGGATTGTTTACGGGGTTTGTTTTGGTCTCTTGTGTCTGTGTGTGTCTGTGTGTGTTCTGACGTTGGTCCTCTGTCTCCCAGTGGTGTCGGCGTGGGCAGTGTGTGAAGCAAGGGGACGAGGGGCCCAGGCCGGTCCACGGCCACTGGTCCGACTGGTCCGGCTGGTCGAGCTGCTCACGCAGCTGTGAGAGCGGCGTCACGTACAGAGAGAGACAGTGCACCAACCCAAGGTGCCCCACGCACTCCTCCTCTTGACACACAGCACACAACGACGTTCAGCTCGGTCACTGACGCACAACTCCGTTTATTCTCACTTTCTCTACCCATTCATTCCCATTCACTCATATTAGATGTTTTATGATTTATAAAAGTAGCGTGTACTAAATGTATGTACTTTCTGACTATATGGCCTACAGTAAGGCTTCGAAACCTTCCTACACTAAGTCATAGGTATATATTAAGATACTATATAAAGATATGATATAAATACTATATTAAGACTGGCAATTCAAATACTAAATGATTGCTGACATGTATCACTCATCCCCTCACTCACTCCCTCACTCACTCACTCCCTCACTCACTCACTCACTCACTCCCTCACTCACTCACTCCCTCACTCACTCACTCACTCACTCCCTCACTCACTCCCTCACTCACTCCCTCACTCACTCATCCCCTCACCTACTCACTCACTCCCTCACTCACTCACTCATCCCCTCACCTACTCACTCACTCCCTCACTCACTCACTCCCTCACTCACTCATCCCCTCACCTGCTCACTCACTCCCTCACTCACTCACTCACTCATCCCCTCCCTCACTCACTCACTCACTCATCCCCTCACTCACTCACTCACTCATCCCCTCACTCACTCACTCATTCACTCACTCACTCCCTCACTCACTCACTCATCCCCTCACTCACTCACTCCCTCACTCACTCCCTCACTCACTCACTCATCCCCTCACTCACTCACTCACTCACTCATCCCCTCCCTCACTCACTCACTCACTCCCTCCCTCACTCACTCACTCATCCCCTCACCTACTCACTCACTCACTCACTCACTCCCTCCCTCCCTCACTCACTCACTCACTCATCCCCTCACTCACTCACTCATTCATTCACTCACTCACTCACTCCCTCCCTCACTCACTCACTCACTCACTCACTCACTCATCCCCTCACTCACTCACTCACTCACTCATTCCCTCACTCACTCACTCACTCACTAGCTGAATCACCCACTCCAACGTTGGGCCTCTTTATATTTTCATATCTTCATCCCCTCACCTGCTCACTCACTCCCTCACTCACTCACTCACTCATCCCCTCACTCATTCACTCACTCACTCACTCACTCACTCACTCATCCCCTCACTCACTCACTCACTCACTCATCCCCTCACTCATTCACTCACTCACTCATCCCCTCACTCACTCACTCATTCACTCACTCACTCACTCATCCCCTCCCTCACTCACTCACTCACTCACTCCCTCACTCACTCACTCATCCCCTCACTCACTCACTCACTCACTCACTCACTCACTCACTCACTCCCTCACTCACTCCCTCACTCACTCACTCATCCCCTCACTCACTCACTCACTCACTCACTCACTCCCTCACTCACTCACTCACTCACTCATCCCCTCACTCATCCCCTCACTCATTCACTCACTCATTCACTCACTCACTCATTCACTCACTCACTCACTCATCCCCTCCCTCACTCACTCACTCACTCCCTCCCTCACTCACTCACTCATCCCCTCACCTACTCACTCACTCACTCACTCACTCCCTCCCTCCCTCACTCACTCACTCACTCACTCATCCCCTCACTCACTCACTCACTCACTCACTCCCTCACTCACTCACTCACTCACTCACTCACTCATCCCCTCACTCACTCACTCACTCACTCACTCACTCATCCCCTCACTCACTCATCCCCTCCCTCCCTCACTCACTCACTCACTCACTCACTCCCTCCCTCCCTCACTCACTCACTCACTCACTCATCCACTCACTCACTCACTCACTCACTCATCCCCTCACTCACTCACTCACTCACTCACTCACTCATCCCCTCACTCATCCCCTCACTCACTCACTCACTCACTCACTCACTCATCCCCTCACTCACTCACTCACTCACTCACTCACTCATCCCCTCACTCACTCATCCCCTCCCTCCCTCACTCACTCACTCACTCACTCACTCACTAGCTGAATCACCCACTCCAACGTTGGGCCTCTTTATATTTTCATATCTTCGTATTTTGACCTGCGGCGCCAAGTTCCTGTCAAGCAGCGGCCTAAATTAGTCAGAGACAGCAAGCCGCAGGAGGCTAATTGGAGGCTTATAGTGAGGATGTAATTGGCCGAGCCAGGGATTTGTTTCTGTGGAGCCTGGGGATATACACCTGCAAGAGGCTCTAAAACTAGCAATCAACCACAAAGGCAGTTCCCCCAACAACAGAGACACTGAGCCATTCATCCAAACAGCTACATACACACACCACACCTCATGTAACCAGGCAGGGAGTGTAAAAAAAAAACAATTACCAAAGAACATTTTGTATTTTTGGTTTCTTCAAATGTTCTCCCGTGTATTGACAAGGAAACCTCCTAGTTTGGTAGTTACCTATTTATTACATGTTGAACTCATTGGTGTTACTGTATTATTGTAACTACAATGTCATTACACGGTTGTTCAGCACACTACATCGCTTGTGCATTGGTATGACCCTTTCAGAGATGTCCATGGCGTATGCTGGTCTGACGAGGCTCATTAAGTATGTTTGTTGTCCCCTCAGGCCCGTGTATGGAGGGAGGTTTTGTGAAGGCTCCTCCCGGTCCTACAAACTCTGCAATACTGAAGACTGTCCCGTGAACACGGTGGATTACAGGTCTCAACAATGTGCCGAGTTCAACAGCAAACAGTTCAGAGGCTGGTACTACAGCTGGAAACCCTACATGCGAGTGGAAGGTATAAAGGTCTATGTTTTTAGTCATGGGTCACCAAATAACCTGTCACCGACATGAATTAGTTCCCTGTAATGCATTCGGCACGCCACTCTGTATCCGTATTGTTTTCATAATCGCTTATATTGAATTACTGACAGTGTAAGTGATGAGATCACTCAAAACGAGTCGACGTACAGCACACAGTCGATGCTGAAACAGGGAGTGTCGACTTGATCGACAACCCGTGTCTGAAGTGTAAAGGCATGGAATTAGAAGAACAGGGTTTTTGAATATGCTATGTCTGTAGTGTACAACGTAGAAGTCCCTGTGTGGGATTTTTTTAGTTGAGACAAAACTCCCTAAACGACTTTCCCCTCCCCAGACCAAGACATCTGCAAGCTGTACTGCTTCGCGGACGGCTACGACTTCTTCTTCGCCCTCTCCAGCAAAGTGAGGGATGGGACGCTGTGCTCCCAGGACAGCTCCAACGTGTGCATCGACGGCCTGTGTGAGGTACAGTAATAGGCCGGAGGAGTGAAAGTCCCAAAGAACTTTATGATGACTTAAGTGTTGGAGGACGTGTCAGTTCCGTAAGACATAGTGTCGGTTATATACGGAAACCCGCAGAGAGTAAACACTCTTTTAAAGAAACAGAGCAGCCAAAGTTCTTTCATCATCCAGCGCTATGCGACGCGTCACTGCGCCGCATTACAGAGTCGTGTAACTCCTTGCAAATCAAGACCCGTTATACATCTGTCAAGTACTGAGAGAAAATGTTTAATTATTGTTCAATTATTGTAAATGTGTTATGCATACTGTTTTACTGTAGGAGGATGTATGTTGACTTAATTGAATTACTGTAGTTAGTAATTTTTGGACATTTAGCAGGCAACTTCTCAACATATTATGTGATCCATTACTAACTTTACCTTTTGTCTTTTAGAGAGTGGGCTGTGATCGTGTCTTGGGCTCCACTGCAGTTCCTGATGTGTGTGGAGTCTGCAAGGGAAATAACTCCACCTGCAAGATATTCAAAGGACAATACACAAAACAGCACTTCACCAATCGTATGAACAACATACCTTTTTTAATCCCTGGCTGATTGACCCTTCTGACAGTTGCGTTTTGTCTGAAATGTTTTAGGCCTGTAGTTGTAAGCGATTGATTCCGTATCTCTAGCACTCCTAGTGAATTTACAGAGCAAATAAGTTAGGTCATATTTCTTTTTTTTTCTTTTTTGTATACATTCTCATATATCGCTTTGGGTTTTTCCTCTAATAACAGAGTACTATGGAGTTGTAACCATCCCCGCCGGCGCTCGAAGTATCCGCATTGTAGAGCTGAATACCTCCAGCTCCTATCTGGCCATAAGGAACACCCAGAGGAAGTACTACCTCAACGGACGCTGGACTGTGGACTGGCCGGGCAGACACTCCATCGCCGGCTCTCTGTTTGATTACAAGAGGCCCTACAACCGCCCGGAGAGCCTCACCTCTACAGGCCCCACCAACGAGACCTTAGTGGTCGAGGTATGTGTGCAGTACAGAGTGGCTCAAATGTTGAAATGATGAATTAGGCGTTATGAATGGCCTATGTACACTGTTGGCCTCCTTCGTAAAGTGTCTCCAATTCAAGGTTACCACTACTGTTTTTATTGGCTATGTCAAAATCTAAATAATGATTACCCGGCAATATGAACATCGCATAAGGTCTCATTGCATTCCAGAAAGTCACATAATATTAAATGTTTAATGATCTAATAGACAATTTAGGCATTGTGTGGAGTGGATTCCATGCAAAATATTATGCAGACACATTTTTTGCACCGTTCCTATCCAACCTAGAAATCAAATTATAGCTGACTTAAGCCAAGTCTTGACTCAGTCTATTGGTTTTCATAAACAGTGATATAGTACATGTTCCTTTTATGGCAACGTTGGACTGTACTGTAGCAAAGATACCCTGTATTTTGAGGAGTTACTCATTCCTAATCTTCTAACTTCACTCTCTTCATAAGAAGGAAACAGGATTTGATAGGAAACAGTCAGAGGCAGCGTTCTAGAAGGATCCTCCTTAGTAATAGTCTGAGACGCTATCATCAATACAGCCTTGGTTGCTGGATGACTTTCATTGGAAACATATTGTTTTGGGTTTGTATACCCTGAATCATAGAATACCATATCTGGTCCTCATTTTGTCTTCTGATTACATTGCCCGAGCTAAGATGATTCAACATAGTCTGCAAATATTCTCTTAGGGTTGGCAAGTGGCCCTAATGTTTTTCTTTGACAACTATGATGCTGCAGACTTTCTGCTCTTTGATACTCGGGGTCGTATATCTTTGTAGATTCTCCTTCAAGGCTGGAATCCTGGGATTCGGTGGGAATACACTCTCAGGAAATCCGACATGGACAACAGGAAGAGCCAGATGAGACACAACTACACCTGGGCCATCATTCGCTCCCAGTGCTCAGCTTCCTGTGCAGGAGGTACTAACTAACCAAACACTCGGATATCGTCGTAGATGGGAGATGACACTGTGTCTCTCGATAGAGCTGTCATTGGGACGGCTTTCACAGAGCAAGTCGCACGTTACTCTTCCGATAGACACACAGATGTTAGAGCCTCACCTCACATACACTCCTCTAATAGTGACCTCATTTGTTCTTTTGTTTTGTTTTTTCTTTCTTTTTAACTCTATATAAAAAGGCTCCTATAAGCAACATGTGGTCCAATTTTTTTTCAAAGGTTCAGAATGACATGGTCATGCTCTTGATTTATTATGATCAGGGGGTGGGGTCCTCCTTGTTCCTAGATCAATGGGGAAGAGCTCAAAGATGTGGGCAGCTCCAGCGATCTCTAATAAGTGCTCATACCTGGGCTTAAGTAGTGCACAGGGGTTCCCATCATTACTGTGGACATGGCCTGTGGCCACCTCCTCTCCTCCCACGAAGCCCTGCAATTAGACCCCTGTAATGGTCTGGCTCTACCCTGAGGGGAGCGGACTCCACATGAACAAAGCCAGTGTATAGAGTTTGCTTTGACCCACAGGTCGTAGACCCCCAGTCAACCCCTATAGCGCGAGCTGCATCTACACCTTTTGTACAGCCCTAATGTTATGGGTTGGGTTCATTAGTGTTATTAGAGAGTGTGACTGTGAAATTATTGATTTAAAAGAGATTTGAATCAACCCCTCAATGTGGATGTGTCACTGAACTATGTGACTATGTGTCCTATGAATGATGTTGTGCGTTGCATTGATCAGCGTGGATCACTTTGAATCTAACGGGATCACGTTTTCTCATTCAGGTCAAATGAACACTAAATCTGCGTGCTATAAGGATCTGCGAGTCCAAGTGAACACCTCCCACTGCAACGCCCGGTCTAGACCGACCACTGGCCTGATGCCATGCAACACTCAAGCCTGTCCCTCCAGGTAAGATGACTGTTCCGTACAACGTTTCCTAGAAGAATGATGCACAAAGCAAAGCACGTAAACTATGATTATAACCCTCAAAGTTGAAACCCCCCCCCCCCCTCCCCCTGTTTATCCTGAGAGCTTCCTACTGCGGGTCGGTTTAAATGCTGTCATCTCCTGAGCTACAGTAAGGAACAGTGAGTCTCTGTTTATTATGACAGTCAGTGACGCGAAACCCCCTGGCCTATCTTTACAGGACGCTCCTTCCTCATGACAAGGTTTCGTTCAGTAGCACGCCGTCTCCGTAGCAACGGTGTAGTCTGCCGTTTTCTTTTCTTCCTTTATTTCCTTCCTTTTGTGTCAAACTCCGTCTGAGACCACCACGGGACCGAGTGATCCATTGCTTTCTTCCTCTGTTATGTCTCGGAAGCCCCCGCAAATAGTCATTCGGTGTAACGTACAAACAGCATGGAAAAGTAGACAAAAAGCCCCGTTTTAAATGAGCTGTTCGGTGGAGTGGCCAAGACGGCCGAGTCAGCTCTCAGGAACGGTTAAGTAGCTCCCCCACGGGCTCTCCTTACGGTGGTGAGGACTGGTTTACGACCTATAGCCGGGGCTTTGTTCAACACGAACCACAGTTCCACTGTACTCCTCTATCGTAGCTCTGAGTGACACCGAATTACTCATCGGTGGATGTAGATCCCTATAAGCCTTTCAGTGTGGGTAGTAAACCCCCTTTTTACGGAGTTTCCTTTAAACCCGCGCGCTCGTAGGGGAGATCGTTTCCCCCGAGCGCGACCGTGTTTTACTTGGCCGCGGGCCCTCGGCGTTGCTTTCACTGCTGTACCCCACGTCCATTGTCTGAGACTGGCTGCCCCGCATTATTGGCCAGCGAAACGTACGCATCTGCGGTGTCACTTGTGACTCACTAAATGTCAGTGGTCAAAACAAGCTGTTTTATTGGTGGAGTCAGGCCTCTGCAAGCCTCCCACGCTCCTCCACAACAGTAACAAGCGCAGGGGGTGACGATATCCAGCACATCGCACCCTAAAGCACCTGCCTTTAATGACTTTTTTGGATACTCTCAGAAACTCAATGTATCCTCGCTAACATGTTCCGATGACTGTTTTTCCATCGAACGTTCACCAGCGTTCATTCACCCAGTGTTCCCACCTTAGTTCTGTGTTGAGTGATGACGCTGGCTGGATGGAGGGGGGATCTTCCTCACGGTTGAGAGGGGTCGCACCACGACGTGACTCAACGAGCGCGACGCCATCTCGCTGAGCGCTGAGTGACCTTCCCAGTTCCTGTTTCTCGAGGGCGGTGGCCCCTGCTTTTGGTCAGCGACTGGCAGAGAGCAGGGATGTCACCTCCTATCCGTCCTCGGTCTGTCAGTGATGGAGTGGAGCTCAGAAAACAGGCGGATCTGGGCCTCGGCCGTGGATCATCAGAGTTTGGGAGTGGCCCTCGTGCTGACGGCTAGGACAAGTATGAACTCGATCCAGGGAAATGAGCCGCTGTGCAGCGCTCTGGTCAGTGTAAGGAAGGAGAAAATGCCCCCGAAATGAATGACACTTTCAGGACAACCTTGATATTAATGAGAGTTCCAGGCCCTTTATGTCACGTATCAGATGTGTCTGGGGTATTAATCCACTATGACGCAGGGTCCACACTAACCTGTGTCCAAACCACATCTCAGATGCCAGTAATTCACATACTTCTATATGCAATAGATTTGCACAGAATAGCCAATTGGAGAAGCATGTACTGTATACAGTCTAATTGTGATATTGCATTCACCACACGTTTTTGATGTGTCTTGATTAGCTGACGCTTTTATCCAAAGCAACTTACATTGTAGTGTAATACAGTGCATACATTTTTTTTCTGTATATGGTCCCAGCGGGGACCAAACCCACAACCTAAGTGTTAGCACAATGCTCTACCAACTGAGCCACAGAGGACAACTGATGATTTCATTTATAAAAATGAATATCGAATACGTGCTTCAAACAGTGATCTCATCCTGTCCGGTCTCAACACCCCGAGGTTCAACACCCTGAAACAGGTCTTTGTTGCAGTGGACATGAGCACACGATGGCCTCATAAGATCCTCTGATATGTACGCTAAGACTTGCGGAAAGGCCTGCTGTGGCTGAGACAGATGACAGATTATTCTGCTCCTCATTCATAGCTCTGAGCCTGTATGTGGTCGTGAGGCAGGGCCCAGACTCACCATCAGCTGTCTGTGTCCGTAAGACAAGACTGGACACGAGGGGAACAGTCCGGTGTCCGGTTACCCTCGGAGGAAAGGCCAACTCAATCCCACCCATGCTCTCTCACCCCTACAGGGGACCCAAGGGACAGTGGTTCCTAAATCTCTCTCACTCTGCCTTCCCCAGAGTACGTCCTCAACATCTGGTGAAGTCGTTACTACAATCCCTGATCACTTCTGCAAAGTTAAACTTCTTCCCCCCCCCCCCCGATGAAATCTGGGTTTACTTTTTACTTGAATTATGACGACTCTTCTGCAATGTGTGAGTGCCCTGCACAACTCCGTTACTCCAGTGAGACCAGAGCCCTGAAGAAGCAAAATAGTACCTCTTGAATCCGTGTCACCAAGACACACTGTATAAACACCACCATAACCCTGAAAACATCAATAAATACATACTATGTTCCATATATTTGGAGGCAATAAAGTTACTCTTCAAAATGGGTCCTACCACATGACCTGACCACTTGTGCAGCATTAAGGAATGTATTCACTGAGCACTGAAATAATGGAATCATAATAAGCAAGCTACAGTTTTGCTAAATGTTTTATGGTAAACCGCCAGTCAGCAGGGAGGACACTAAATTAAAGTATAGAGTAACTCTGAGACGGAAAGAAGAAAAGCCATTTTTTTTCCTCTCAAATATCTTGCCTCAGTGATACTCTCTACCGTAACTCTGTCTCTGTTTTGGAGCAGTTTCCAGACTTTCCCTCCAACTCATCTCATCCCATAGATGATGTCAGAAGAACCCTCTCTCATCTACTAACACACTGAAGTGGCATAAGGGACCTCATCTAAGTAGAAAAGAGCATGTACGCAACAGGTGTCTATCCTTCCTAACGCCAGGTGGATAGAGTTAGAGAGTAAGAGCTACCTGATGTTGTTCTAAGCATCAAGCTCAGAGGAGCCACTGACAACATAATGGGGCTATTTAGGGACTTCGCTAAACATGCAATTCTTCAGAATCCAAACAATATTTATTGGGAGAGAAGGGTCATATTATTAGGAAACAGCTGACTGGACAGTAAAGTCATGCATCATTCAGCAGCATTTTAAGTCTGCAGGGAGTAAACAAACAAAGCTTTCTGACATGGAGGTAATTGCCTGTTTGGTTACACTCCAAAAAATGATGAGTCCTCGAAAACGAAAATAAGCAACAGGCCCATGAATCGCTTAACTTGATTTGTCACTTTGTCAATCACGTGAACCAGTACTCAAAAAACAAAACAAATGAATAAATGTGTGATCCATATTCATGCACTGTATTCGATGTCTTTGTTACGCTTACTATGGAAATTCAATTAACCTCTAACTGATAAGGAAAATGTTTTCCTTCATAATTGTTTGGTTCTAGAGACTGGCGTATCTTAGGAAAAGACAGGCGTACCTTAATCTGACTTGATTCTCTCCTCTCCCAGGATTTGTCCTGGTCCTCAGTTACAGTATATATATATATATATATACTGTATATATATATGATTTAGAAATACAGACACAGCTTTGTTCCCCTGTAGGAAATATGACTCTACTACTTCAGTATGTCCAAAAACATTATTAGGGAAACAATTAAATCATGAAAACAAATTAAATCATGAAAACGATCACTACTTAATTAAAGGTTTTTAGTGGAGCCAAACAGCAACATAAATGCATTGAGCACTTCCCAATTGTGTTTGCCTCCCGGTCAGCCCTTTATGTCTGTGGTAGGGACATAATGTATTGTATATATCAGGACAGACTGCAAGGTAGAATGCTTCTCTTGAAATAGCTGGTTGGTTTGCCTGCCCTCTGACTAGACGTTTGTTTTAGTCTTTTCCATGGCACACTAAACTCTGTGGCCATAGCACCACTGCCCCGTGTTTACTGGCTGTGTGGCCAGCATCTTTGATGAATCATGCCTGTCCATGCTTCATGTTTATTGTAATGTGTTCCTGGGATACAGAGTCAGCACTTTCCTGCTGCTGGTCAGGACTGTGGAGAGGAGCTTCTGTGATGATTAAGCACTTCTTTCGTAGTGAGACGTCCTCCACTGAACTGGTTGTTAACTGCGTGTCTTCCAGGCCAGTCATAAACAGGGCTAATGGCGTTGGTGTTATGATGTCACGTCTGTCTAGTGCGACCCCCCCCCCCCTCCCTCCCCTCCTCTTTATGGGACAAAGGTTAGAAGTCGTCCAAACTCAGCTGCGATCCGGCTGAGGACGTGAAGTGCACTCTCGGGCGCGCTGTGGGGGCTAATGGGATGTGTGTGTTTACAGTGAGGTAGACACGGCGATAATAGCCGTTGTAAAGTCATCCCATGCTGTTTACGTGACTGGTCCTGTTTTATTTACTTAATTAACAACAACTGTTGGAGCTCGTGGACTACGAGCTACGAGCGTTGCATTCTCAAGGCACAGGAGCGCTGTTATCTTGCCGTTTAATACACTTGCTGAGTTGACAGAGATCAAGAATTTTGGACAATTAAGTTCAATGTTTTATGTCATCTAATTATTATAGGCGTATGGACCCACATCAATGCAGTCCCTGGCATGAACGGTTGCTCTGAGGTCAACTCAAGACATGAGAACATTCCAGGATGAGTCACATGGCACAGCCAGTCCAATCACTGTCCTCACTGTCACAGTGACCCAGAAAGACCTCTTTTCCATAAGAACTGTCTCACATTTCACTGAATAAGCTTTGTTGACTGACACACAGGGTTACATCGAAAGTCTTCGATCCCCGAGTTACATTTTATGACACCCCACATTTTTGTTGAGGTTCTGTATAACATGACATCCTATGTTAAAATGTCTGTCAAGATTTCCAACCGCCCTCAAGCCGATTACGAAACATTCTTTCCGGAGTGCAGTGCAGCATGCCGTGCTGTCGAGAGCCTTTTGCTGGAGAGCAAATATAGCTGCTCACACGCGCAGACCTCATGTCCTGCAGACCAAAACAGAAATGCACACTACTGTGGCCGCAGTCAATTATTTTGAGGCCTGGAGTTGATTCATGTCTTTTTTGCCGCATCTGCATACATTGAGGTTGGAGAAACCATGACATCATGAAAAATAGGTGCGTGCTCACATTTAGAGGCTGACATAATTCATTCCCGGGTGAGTGTGAGGGGACAGCGGCCTGGGCATCAGAGCCCTGCGCTGGGCACGCAGACAGCAGGCAGGCAGCGCTGCCATATAGAGCATCTGATCCGCGAGGAAGGCCTTCTCCCGGTGCGTGAGGTTTGGGCAGACTCCAACCCACTTAAAAGTTAAACCAGTCGAAGGTCTCGAGGTACGGTGTCCTCTTCCTGTCTGTCTCATTCACGTCTCTGCAGTGAGAGGTGCCAGGGCCTTTACAACTTATTACCTCTATTGGGTTCATTCTTCACTTAGAGTCAACTAAAGATATTACTTTTTGGGATTTTGGTTTTGGTTTTTGGTTTTGTTTCCGAAATACAGTATATACTAGATTTTTTAAAAATTGTTTTAATATACTGTAGATGTTTATTGAGCAATAGTATCCAAGATTTTTTTACATTTATTTCCAACTTAAAAATGTATAACTTGCTGTATATGTAATGCACTTTTGGTTTGTTCACATTTATCTGCAGTATGTACTGCAGGTCTACACTTACTGACTCCACCAACAACGTCTTGAGGTGAATGCCCCGAAGAAGAGGCAGCTTCTACCTTTCCATTGGACTGAATGTCCCTCTCTACTGTATAAATATCAAATGTGTTATATATGTGGGGCAGAAGACGCTGAGACCAGATGGAAATTCTCCAGCCATTTTTATTTAGAACCAAGAAGAGCCGTCATACTGCACTGGATATACTTGTCCTTCTTTCAGCATTCCAACCAAGTGATGCACGAAATTGCTGCAAATAAAGTTTAGGCTGTATATATGTGCTGACAGTGGGGTTTCAGGTCATCTGGGGTAGATGTAGAGGGGGGGGGACAGGCCATGGGGGCTGGGGTTTGGGTTACAGTTTCACGGCCTGTTATTTTGTCTGTTTGGGCTTGCCAGTCAGCCGTCAACAAGCGGTTCACACTCCGACCCTAATGCTGGGTAATGTTGCATGTGTCAAGACTGCGGAGACGTGGTATATTCCTAGTAGTGACCCTGTTTACAAATCCTCTAATGACGTAGAATTATGTTCACACACTGTTCTACGACGCCGACGGTGATTCGGTTGGATAACCGGATAAAATAATCAATATAAAATAAAAATAGGCTGTAGGAAAATAACCGCTTGCTGCTTATCGACTTATCAACTTTATCTTGTACTTATTACGCAAAAAAAGAAATCCCACCACTACTGTATGTTGACTAAGCAGGCCCTCCTGGTCTTGTTGTTGCAGCTGGAGTGTTGGAGAGTGGGGGGCCTGCAGTCGCAGCTGTGGCGGGGGGGAGCAGACTCGGCAGGTGCAGTGTCTGCAGAGGGCCAGCCAGACCAAGGTAGAGGCCATAGCAGACGCCCGGTGTGTGCAGCCCCCCCCACTGAGAACACAGACATGCAGTACCCACACCTGTCCACCGGGGTGGAGCATCAGCCCGTGGTCTCAGGTAAGCGTCTGCTGCGTTCATGTCATACGCTGTACTAAAGAGTACTGTACACGTATGGCAGTTGTTGCACGCATGCGTGGTCTGATAGCTACATCAAATTTGCAGAATGATCTCAATGCACCAGAATGATCTTCGAGACCCAAAATGTGTCCGCTGAGATGTGAGAGCACTCACACTTCGTTCACTTGCACGTTCGACGCTAGTTTTGGAATTGCCAAAGTTCCTTAAGCTCTCGGGCCTTGTCTTCTTCTCCAGACACTTGGAAGTGAACTTGCAGATGAAAAACAGGGTTAACCGCAGGTTCGTGGCCTCGTTAACGAACGTGAAAGGCCATTATGTCACCGCTTTACTCCAAACCTCGCTAACATACCACACAGTCTGCCCAGTTCACTTCCCTCGAGTCCTTCTGAGGTGTTTGTGGCTCGTTAACCGTGTACATTGTTAACTTCAACCCAAACTTCGACCCAAAGGTCCTTAATCACTTAGAGGTAGTAAAACAACATTATAGGGGAGGTTTACCCCTAGTCGAGCTACAGTGCATACCATCTCGAACTATCTATCATTTTGTGTGCAGCTGCATCATAGCTGTCGGAACACGAGGTAGGTGTTCCTAAAAGGGAGTCATACCGCGCTACAACACGTCAGATGAGAGTTTTTGCTCTACAATGCCAGTGATTCCCAGAGAGCAGCATGCGCTAGCTCTTGCGCCGTTCAACAGAAAGATCTCGAGTGGGAGGGAGAGGGGAATCTTGGGAGTTGTAGGAATGTAATCAAACGGCCAATTTGGAACATCAGGACTGATGAGGGACTGATCTTGACTCAGAGGTCGTTTTTTTTAAAAAAAATTCTACTATCGAATAACGAAAACAACTAATCCAGTGGTTTACAGGGTAAAATTCCACTTGAAGACTTGCTAACGATTTAGGCTGGTTTTAGGCTTGTTTTTTAGACATGTGTATGAATATTTGTGTAAACAAGCGGGCATTACCCTGAGATACATAGTTGCTTTATATCCAAGTAACACACTTTCACATCTGCTTGCTTGGTGTTTATGGGGCCCCTGTTGATGACATGGTCACCGTGTTGCGTTGCAGTGCTCCCGTAAGTGCGGTAAAGGCCTGAAGAAGAGAACGGTGGTGTGTAAAAGCACCAACCCCAACGCCCGGGCCCACATCCTGCCTGATACCTCCTGCATGGGGGTGCAGAAACCCGGCACCCAGGAGCAGTGCATCATCAAACGCTGCCAGAAGCAACGCAAGGTCCAGTGGTTCGTCTCCACCTGGCAGGAGGTAGTTTATGAAACCCAACGATGTAACCTCTTATTCTCCTTCGCGACATCGTAGAATTGTTATTCATATCTGCCTCTAAGAACATCGCATACAGTATGTGAATAGTTTTTTACGTATTATGCATAAACAGCATGTAATGTGATTCGCTCTCTTCTCTAAGTTTGTCTCTTTATCCCTCCCTCTCTCCCTCCCTCTCTCCCTCTCTCCCTCCCTCTCTCCCCCCTCCCTCCCTCTCTCCCTCCCTCCCCCCCTCCCTCCCTCTCTCCCTCCCTCCCTCCCCCCCTCCCTCCCTCTATCCCTCCCTCCCTCTCTCCCCCCCTCCCTCCCTCTATCCCTCCCTCCCTCTCTCCCTCCCTCCCTCCCTCCCCCCCCTCCCTCCCTCCCTCCCTCTATCCCTCCCTCCCTCCCTCCAGTGCTCTGTAACCTGTGGGAAGGGTTCTCAGGCTCGCTTCATTAAGTGTGCAGAGAAGGATATGACAGGCAAATACAGAGAGCTTGTGCCCAAGAAGTGCCACCATCTGCCCAAGCCCTCGGTGGAGCTGCAGAGAGTCTGTACCCTGGCACACTGCCCTGCCCCCGTGCCCACCTGGCCAAACGTCCACACTCTACCCCGGGCAGACTGGTACTCCTCACCCTGGTCTCAGGTAAGCACATCCCCTGGAATGATCGCTGTGATCGTGTGTGTATGAGTATGATTGGTTACTTTTCGCATTATGTCATCACACTGTGTGAAAAGTAACTAACTGCAGACTAAACCAGAACCCTCATCTTGATCGTACTACATTATGTACACTGAGGTAGTGTGTATACGGAAGCCAGGCTGATTGTTCCCTGTGTGGTCTGTCCCTACAGTGCACTGTGTCGTGTGGTGGAGGGGTGCAGGCGCGGGCGGTGCAGTGCCTGGTCCAGGGGAAGCCGTCCGCTGGGTGTGTGCTACATCTGAAGCCTCCCATGTCCCAGGCCTGCAATACCAACTTCTGCCCCCAACCTGAGAAGAAAGGTACCCTTTTTTTGTATCTGGTGCTCATAATGATACACTCAAATACTGTAAATGTACAATGCTTAACTAACCTATGGACATTTTCAATTCATGACCGCATGCATTTTCACCCAGGATATCGTAGATTTAGAGAATCTCTCATGTTTTTGTATTATTCTTTTTTTGTTATTGTGTTTCCACAGACACAGTATGTAAGGATTACTTCAACTGGTGTTACCTGGTGCCACAACATGGAGTTTGCAACCACAAGTTCTATGGGAAGCAGTGCTGCAAATCTTGCTCTAATTCAAACATATAAGACACTGATGACAAACTCTTGTCTACTGCAATGAGACACCTGAGGAGAGCGTCTGCCCAGACTATTTTATGTCCACGGTTTGAAGGACAATTTTTTGCATTGATCATGCGCATGCACTGAAATCAAAGACACTTAAAATTCAACTGGAAGACGCTTAAAAAATGCCCTGCTCGTGATGCAGGACATCTTGATGCAAGAGCAGCCTTCAAAAGATCCCTAAGAGTCTGAGCTACTTGGTAAGCGGGTGCCCCTTCAGCTATTCGTGGCCAACAGATGGAGCAAATGAACTGAGAATGGATAGAGTGGGCATTGTGAAAGAGATCTGACGATGGCTCTCCCCACTAGAGGAAAAAACACACAATACCACAAGACATGAATATTGTTGTTCTAAGGACCTTTTAGTGGGAGCCACCTGGGGGTACTGTAGCTCATTGTGGAGCACGATCTCACTTCCGCCATGTGGACAATCATGAGACTATAACACTGGCATCCAAATGGTGTTTTCCTCGGAAAAAAACCTCATCAACATCACCTCAGAAAACTGCATCGTGTACCACCCCGAGGCCATCTGCATGCACTGGGATTTTGCATACTTGTAATGGTGCTACGGTATTTGTCTCGACTGACAAATAAATGGGAAATGCAATCCTTTTCACTGAAGTGTTTTTTTAAATGAATACATGAAATGTCATTGCCCTGTGACTCATGCACAGTATTGGTTCTTTTATTTATTAGCAATGCTGCAGAGTTGCTGGCATGCTGTTTAACAAGCAGTGATAATGTGCCTATTATTTTTGCTATCATATACCCACACACACCCTGCATACAGTTTTAGAATTCTTTGTTGACAATCTGCACCATTCTGTGTTTTGTATTGAAAGCATTTATTTTATTTTAACTGTGCAGGCAAGATCTGGCATTTAAAACAGATGTAGTGTCTCTCCTCCCAGCATGTACTGTATGTGTCAATAATGCACATCTGACTGTCATTAGATAGCTGAGGCTCCACAACACACGATTATCTGATAATGTTGTATTTATGGATGGTGCTTTCATTTCATTTCAGTTTTACCTCCAAATCTCAAGAAAATGTGCTCTGCAATCATGTAATGCAATTGTATGGTAATAATGATAATAGTGTCTCTGTTTCTGTGGGTTGCCATAACAAACATTGAGAGATATGCTGTTTGACAGTAATTAAAAGTAATTATTCAAGTAGTAAAATGACAATAAACAAATTTTCCCTGGTACTGTCTGTTTGTACTGAAAATGGTTCAATATTGAGAAAATAGGTATAAAAAAAAACGACACATATTTGGCTAAATAAAATAAGAATACAGTTATCAGCAATATAAAGCTAAATGTATACATGTACGGAGATACCGATAACAAATGACAGATAGGCTATATATTAAAATTAGTTTCAGGCACAAATATTTCTCTCAGCTGCTCGAAATATGTTGTTAGCCTACAGCTAGGACTTCAACAATTCAACAATTGTTCAACCATTCTGCTGTGTGGGCAGATTCAGTAATTCTTAGTGTGGGTCGATTTGCTTCTTGGGGTGGTTTTATAAGAGGTTTCATCATGTTTGGATTCAATTCCCCCAGAGCGCTGCAGGTCATTGCCAATATGGTTTTAGCCCATTCAACACCAATGACCCATCCAAAATTCTCCCTGAACCACTCCTCAAAAACATCAGCAAGACAAATGCCCATAGCATCATCCACATAATCCCTGCTGAGACCCAGTCCCAGTGCAATGAAAGAAGGAGGGTTGTCATCCTCTCCTCTCTCCTCACTATACTGATTAATGGCTGGTCAGCTGTGGGGATGGAGGCCAGCGGCTGTTTATGTGTTCCCGTGCAGATGTCTGCAGTTGCCCCCAATAAGCCGGAGCTGAGGTAACGAGAGTTGCTGATGTCAGCAGCTCCAGGCTGTTCTGTATGCACGCAGCTCAGATTCCTAACCCCCCGGACCGTCTGTCAGCCCTCGAGATGACTCTGTCATCAGCCTTCTGCACTCTGAGAAATCACTGTGTTCTCTCTGTGTTAGTACTATGATCTATTGCTCAATCAACAAATTCTTCTCTAATCTAGATGAACGTTTCCCAAATCAGATAAATGATGGGTCATGAGGTTGCCGCAACTCAAACACCCCCTACATATTACAACCAACAATATGTAAATATTTGCATGGAGTATGTTTATTGATGACATGATGACACCTAGGATTAATTCTCAGCTATGGTATCATACTCTACAGTAGTTCTGTCGATACAAGATGATGACATATAGGCTTCAGTAAGTATGTTCACTTTTCAACTTAGGAACCTCAGAGTGAACTCCAAGACATTTCCTTTCCACAACCCTGACATTGAACAGTCCTCTCTAGTCTCCCTAAATCAAACAATATTGCACGTTTGGATTCTGGGTTCTTCAGTCTCTCTTTTAGGTCCTCTCACAGTACCCATCTTCATCATACAATTGATCAAACTTTTCACACACTAAAATCTAATGATGACTAAGTTGCACTGTGCTATGAGACACAGGCTATCACATTGTGATGCCAAGTACAAAATGAATTTGTGAGCAAAGAGATAACAAGCTATAGAGTAGCTATTGGCATCCAAAAATAAACCGCTTACAAAACACAGTCAACTTAATCTTGGTGTGTACTGTACGGCATTGTGTAATTAGGATACACACAATTTTCTCTTTATGCAAGGTATCGAGTATACCTTGACTGAATGATGTCACTTATTACTGTATGCAGCACCAGCCTCTCACCCCTCAGGCTACACTTAGAACCATCTAATCCCTTGATCAGGATGCGCCCATACCGACCTCAGCACGTTCACCACTTCCTTGAGTCATCTCAAATATTGGTCTGAGACAATTGTGCCATGGCAACCAGGAACATTTGGGAAACAAACCAGCCAGTCATCTCCACTGGCTTCCTCCTTTTAATAATCGGTCAACTGCCTGTGCTTCAAATGCTTACGGTTGAGAAACAGTCTGGGATAATTAAGCCATTGGAAATGATTGATTGCTGATGTGGGGCAATTGGAAATGTTTTGTGCCTATTGTTGTACAAGTCACACTTGGCATGCTGTTCCCTGTGTTTTCCTGACCCGACCAGGAAAACATCTGGAACATCCTGAAGCTTTCCTGGTGGGTTCTGTGGTCTGTAAAAACTCAGGAGCACTACTATGATAAAGTGTGTGTGTGTGTGTGTGTGTGTGTGTGTGTGTGTGTGTGTGTGTGTGTATGTGTGTGTGTGTGTGTGTGAGAGAGAGAGAGAGAGAGAGAGAGAGAGAGAGAGAGCGAGAGAGAAACAGAGAGAGACAGAGAGAAATATATATATATATATATATATATATATATAGAGAGAGAGAGAGAGAGAGAGAGAGAGAGAGAGAGAGAGAGAGAGAGAGAGAGAGAGAGGGAGGGAGGGAGGGAGAGAGAGAGACACACATCATACTACAAATTACTATTGTATGCTAAATATTTCTAATAATTCACATACCGTATCAATCATAATTATGTTGCATTGTTCTGAAGAATAATATGTTACATAGGGTTCATAAATTCATACCAAGTGGAGATCCATTGGACCTTGCGTTGCTTCTGCTTCGAGAAAAAAAAGTTGAATGTTGAAGTTTATGCAGCCTATGTTTCAAGACATTGTCTGAACTTGTCCAATGGCGCCCTCTGTCGGCAGAGAGGTGATAGACCGGATTCCGCTCCTTCCTCTTGTCCCGGGCGAAATGTATGGAGCTATTTTAGTGCCATCAGAAATTGAATTGTATTTGACTGATTGAATTGAATATGAGCACAAATTGAATTGTATTTCACAGATCTGAATTGTATTTGACAGATTGAATTGAATCTGAGCACAAACTGAATTGTATTCGACAGATTGAATTGTATTCAATTCAGTTTTCATTATTTTCATTCAGTTTTCAAATTCAGTTTCTCTAAATACAATTCGGTTTTTCTCAAAATACAATTCAGTTCTCTAAATACAATTCAGTTTTACTCAAAATACAATTCAGTTCTCAAAATACGAGTTCAGTTTTTATCAAAATACGAGTTCAGTTTTAGAGGCACTCATCCGGGGACTCAGGGCTAGGTAGAATAATAGAGCACTGATTCGAACTCCCATCCCTCCCACCCGAATGACCTTTGCCGCCATTCCCGCCAATACTGCAGTTGAGACGATCAGTAGTTGAAGACACACAAGGTCTGTCACAATATATTAATTAAGTTGCACTTTATATCAGTGTAATTAGCATTTCCTTGTTTCTTTTATACACTACTACTACTACTACTACTACTACTACTACTACTACTTCTACTACTACTACTACTACTACTACTACTACTACTACTACTACTACTACTACTTCTACTACTACTACTACTACTACTACTACTACTACTACTACTACTACTTCTACTACTACTACTACTACTACTACTACTGCTACTGCTACTACTACTACTACTACTACTACTACTACTGCTGCTGCTACTACTACTACTACTACTACTACTACTACTACTACTACTACTACTACTACTACTACCAGGGTTCGAGTTATAAGCTGAACTCTGTGGGGGTCTCCAAAATAACAGTGCGAAATGTTCTCATGCACGCGCGAATCATGCCCACACAGCGATGGGACTTACAAGTTTTAATTAGCTATAGGCAGTAGCGGATTAAGGTGGTCAGTGGCCCTAGGCTACTCCTTTGTGTGAGGACCCCCCGCCCCCATACACAAGCCTCCCCCCTCCCCAAAATATACAACTCACGAGCACCCTGCACACACACACCACTCATAATGCTTTACCATAAAACACTTAAACACTTTAATAACACAATAACAAAACAGTGTTAATAATGCAAAGAATAAAAAAAAGGTTCAGTGCATTCAGTTCTGTCTCTATTGCTCTCCTCTCCCGTTGTCTCTCTGTTACTGTCCTGTTGTCTGTCTCTCTGTTGCTGTCCTGTTGTCTGTCTCTCTGTTGCTGTCCTGTTGTCCGTCTCTCTGTTGCTCCCCTCAGCTCTAAATGAAAGAAATGAATTAGCTAATTAGTTGGCATGTAAACATATAGTTAGGGTTGGGTACAGTTTGGGTTTTATTCGATACTGGTGACAAATCGATACTTTAAAAACGGTACCGGTACCGAAACATCATCCTCATCCTCAAATCCCAACATATCCTGACGCTACAGCTGCAGGCTACTCATTTCACCACATCAACAGCCCCACATGAAACAACAGCTATAAAAGCGATAGTCACACATGTATCTCGGCCAATAATTGTGTTATTTTTGCTATACAGAAGAGCGAAAAATACATTAGGTTAGTACACTAGGTTAGTAAAAAGTAAAAGCCACCTTACCTTTACGGAGACAAGATAGACCAAAGTGGTCTGTTTTCAGTAGGCTGAGTGGTCTGTTTTCAGTAGGTAGCAGAGTCCTCAGTAGTAGCAGCAGTAGTAGTAACAGTAGTAGCAGCAGGGCTAACGTTAGGTGTCATAGCAGGTTTCTTTGATAAAAACCCGAAATTTTCTAGGCT
>NC_137680.1:20013449-20068449 GCF_963989245.1 Nansenia antarctica
TCATCGAGACCAATGAGCTGCAGAGCACAGTGGTTCCATGTATGAGAGAGCACATCTCAGCCCTGAAACAAAGCTTCCAGAAATACTTCTCTGTGGATGACAGTGCCAAATACGACTGGATTAGAGATCCATTTGTTGCACCACCACCTGCCATGTTCAGCACTGCGGAAGAGGAACAGTACATCGACATGACTTCAGAGTCAACCATGAGGCTGCAGTTCACATCCACGACTTTGGCTGGGTTTTGGATTGGAGTGGAGAAGGACTACCCTCTCATTGGACAGAAAGCTGTGGGAATACTGCTGCCTTTTGCAACATCGTACCTGTGTGAGATAGGCTTTTCTGCTGTTGCTGCTATCAAAAGCAAATACAGGTCGAAGTTGAACATTGAGAATGAACTGAGAGTGGCAGTCTCAAAACAACAACCCCGCTTTGAGAAGATTTGCAAGGCAAAGCAAGCACACACAAGTCATTGATCGTAATTGTGATAGGAATGTGTGGAGTAAGAATAGTGATGCAGTAGAAATTAGTTAATGTTGATATGTTGAATATTTCAGTGGCACAGGATCATTTGCCAAGCACTTATGTTCCTTTTCAACCCATAATAAAATAGTGTCTTGTTATTATTAGAAGAGAAAATGTAATGTTTGTACAACTTTATACAATTAATTATATCAATCTAGGTGGGGACCGGGTTAGGGGGGGCTCGAAAATATTTCCAATTACCCAAGGGGGGCCTGATTGAAAAGGTTTGGGAACCGCTGAATTATAGTACAATATGAGAGAGGGAGGCGCCTGGTTGCAGCAGTGAATCACTGGGCTATTTAAAGCAGACGAATAAACATGTTTTATGCCACTTTTAACTAAATAATAAAGTGAACCCTTATTTTGAACATGTTATGAAAACAATGCCTACATTATCAGAAGTTGTCGAGCTGCCTTTCTCGTGCCTCCCGTCATAGTTGAGAGAAGCCAAAGTGCTCCAATACATGGGATTTAAATGATGAGGGAGTCATTTCGAGTTATTCTCCGCCGAACAACGTAACAAGCTCGCCATGATACTGTAATAAAATACGTGGGTCCCCTGATTTAGGGGTATTGGTAAAATGTCAGGAGAGGGACCGCACAAAACACACAGCCAGAAAGGTGTATTAATAATACTATTATAATCCACTTAAATATTGAAACATGCTATATCACAAGACCCTACCAAAATGTTATAACGCTCACAAACATTGATTGAAGTAAAATATGTAGCTAATGTTTTATGAGTTTACATTGTAATAAATAAACACAATTACATTTGATTATTCAATCACATTACTTGCTAGATGGATAGCTTACATTACTGGTCATTACCTAACCCAATCTAGACAATTTGATGGTAGCTACTAGATTGTAATCAAGTGCAATACTGAAACACAACTGTGAACATTTCAAACCTGCAAACTGCGACACTTTAAATGAATGTGCAATAATACTATGTGCAATATGACAACCCTCGGGTACATACGGTTCAGAATAGGAAATGTTAGGATATTTATAGCATAGAGTACAGCACAGTGTTTTATTTGTATAGTATAGTATAGTGGATAGTGGATATAGCCTTTATTTATGTAAACCAGCTCTTTTCCCTTCTTGTTTTTAGTTTAAAAAAATCCTAGCACCAGGGGAGCCCCCCCTCCCAAATTTCGTTGTATGGTACCTGTACTGTATTAATGACAATAAAGACTATTCATTCATTCATTCATGAACTAGGTAGCATAAACTAGGTAAGTGACCATTCAGAGGGACTCTTCCACATGTATTTCGATGAAAGAAAACAAGTGAAGCATAATATTGATAAGGTTTAGAGAGTTACATATTATTCTATTTATATATATATATATATTATTATTATTATTAATATATATTATTATTATATTATTATATATATATAGCTAGCTAGAGCTACACTTACCTGAGGAGTGTGAGATCATGCCTTCGTAGGTGAGACCACTGGACTGAGCTTTCCGTCAAGCCTCGAAAATGTTCTGTGATTGGTCAATCACTGCAGTCAATCACTCAATGCCCACTCGGAAATGCTCTCTTGTGATTGGTCAATCAATCATTGCATGCCCGCCCTTCTGTGCTGGACTGCAGAGTCGGCGCGTGTACCCCTGCCTACTCGTCCTGAACACGTGGAAAAGACGGGAAAGGAGGCGCCCGCGCCAAGCGTCATAGCAAAGTTCTCCGTGATAACATGAGTGACTACTGTGAGTAACAACCATAATCATGTTACCACTTTGAATTAATGAATGAATGGACTTTATTGTCATTGCTACAGTACAGGTACCAAACAACGAAATTTAGGAGGGGTGGCTCCCCTGGTGTTAGGAAAGGGAAAAAAAGAAAAAAAAACTTTAAAAAAAAAATCACAAGAAGGGAAGGAGCTGGTTTACATAAATAAAGGCTATGTACACTATCCACTGTACTATACTGTACAGATAGACGACTAGGGTTGTCATATTGCACAATAGTATTGTTTCACGTTATTTAAAGTGTCACAGTTTGCAGGCTTGAAATGTACATGTTTGTGCCTCAGCACTACACCTGATTTTTCCAGTCCAGCAGCTGCCATACAATCCGTCCAGACTGTCCAGGGCCCAGAACTTAGGTCTTTGCTTTGAGAGGAATTCCTCATATATATTCTATTCGGCAGTTTGTGGAGTGCCTGCCTGTGTATTCTAGTTGACATGACAAGACATGGATGTTGTTCAGTGGCGTGCAGTCAGGTGAGGCAGGGTAGGCAGTGCCTCACCCAGGCATTTAAGAAAGAAAAAGAATATCAGTCTTTTTAAAATATTTTTTAATTATTTTTTTATCTATTTTTTTTATTTATTTTTTACATTTATTTTACTCATTATTCTTAACTTTAATGTGTTAAAATGTTGTTAAAATAAAAATAAATGATGTAAAATGTGTTGTTTTAAAAATATAATGCATGCCCTGGCACCAGGAGAGTTTGCTCCCAAAGCTAGCTGATTGCTGGCGAGAGGCTGAGGCAGTGCCTCTGTGCTATGCGAAGTGATAGACCAACGGTTTCGTAGGTTTGCGCATGCGTAGTCTGTTCTCACATTGTCTTCATTGATGGACGTTGAGGCACCGTGCCACGCTGCCTCTGACAGCATGATTGACAGTTTGCGTTTGGCTTGCCGTAGCGGCATTCCTCTGCTGTTCGCGCCGCGGTTCTAAATTTCCCCAGCTAACTTGAGATCAGCATCATGGATATCCAACAGTTAAAAATATTTTCAACCTTCAGTTTTGAGCAAAAAACGAAATGTGATTGAAAATGGGAGGGCAACACCTGTGACCTGACCTATCTCAATTAACCCAAAGGAAGGGACAGAAGATTGTACGAACATTTCAAACGGAATGGTACAAAAAAAAGGACTGTCTGTGTGGATGTAGCCAGGCTAACAAGCTATTCTGCTTCCCTTGCCTACTGTTCTGGTCTAGCGACAGCGTGTGGGTGAAAGGGGGCTACTGTGACCTGAACAATTTTCCAAGAGCTTTAGAGAAGCATGAAAAATCCATAGCCCACATCCACTCTCAGATGGCCTTGGAAACCTTTGGCAAAAGTCGCATAGACATGGCCCTGGATGAGCAGCACCGGCTGCATGTTACTGCACACAACGCAAAGGTAAAGGAGAACAGGGAAATCTTGAAAAGCCTAATTGATGCAACATGCTACCTTGCTAAACAAGAATGAGCATTTCGGGGGAACGACGAGAGCAGTAGCTCCATCAATCGTGGGAATTATGTCGAACTTTTACATTTGATGGCAGAAAAGGATGAGAAATTAGCCGCACATTTGCCTACGCATGTTACATATGCTTAAGATAATGTAGGCTATTGCGTGCCGGTTCAAATGCTGTAAATCCTGTGTTGTTGATGCAGGTGAATTTATATTGTCATTGAGCTGTTTTGCATGCTGCTGTAAATCCTGTTGAGATGCAGGTGAATGTAGGCAATGCCATACAGGCTGTTGCGCTACATTATGTGTAGTTATGAGATAACAATACATGACATTTTTGACCAGCTATTTGATAGTATAGTATATATGGGCTATGTGATTGACTTTATAGTATAGTATATTAGCCTACATTACATTACAGTAATTTAGCCGACGCTTTTATTCAAAGCGACTTACAATAATTGCATTTAACGTAGGAGTGTACTGCTTTTTTAAGGCAAAATGAAGAATAGCAAACTAAAAATACAGTATAGCAATATAGCAATAGTAATAGCATAGAGAAGAATAGCAAACTAACAATACAATAGGTGCTGGGAGGATCCTGGTAGTAGGCCTACTTCTTGAAGAAGTGAGTTTTGAGCCTAAATGTGTTAAAAGATATAAGGGCTATTGATTGCCTTTATAGTATGCGCTACAGGCACGTGCCGTGAGCTTTTAGATTGGGTAAGCATAAAATATAGAAATACACGTAATTACACATACACGCTATCAGTGAACGCAGTTTCAAGGAAATGCAATTTTGATGCCCTAGAACCCGCTAATAAACGGTAGTGTCACTTTGTGATCAGATTACCAAAAACAGTTGCCAGTTTCGACTATATCTAGGGGTGCTCATTGTTCAATCTTTTTTGAACCAAGATATTTTCAAGTAGCCAGCCTGCTGAAATCTACAAGTCCAGTTTCAACATCGCAAACGCACACACGCACAACACAGACACACACCGTTTCCAACCTCCATAGTAAACTCACAACACACTTTCTTTTCACACTTTGTCACACAGGCACTTGACATCACATCACAAACCCTCCCTCTCTATCTCTCTCAAACACTTTTGGTTCAGAACCAATGTCACGGACAGCGACATTAGGCCTATCTCAGCGATTGATTAAGCAGCTCTCTCTCCAAACACAACGGCACAGGCCGACATTCAAAGGTAAAAGCAGAGGAAGTCTTAAATAAGGAGCCATAACCAGCAGCACAGCAGTACTCAAACCATATAGCTAAACAAGCACAGATCGCCACCAGCCTTGCGAACCATATAAACCAGCAAAGAAGCCATGACGTAAATTAAAAAATGATATCTTACCTTTACTTGAAAACGAGGTCCATTCGCCTCTCCTTGCGAAGGAACACCTCTGTCACTTTAGTGTAGAAGTCACTCGCCTGTTGCAGTTTGGAAAGTCTCTCTTTTTCAATTGAGATCAGGGCCAGTGATGAAAGGCGTCCTTGTCCAGTGCGATTTCGAGTGAGGGTCTTCACTCTCTTCAAAGTTGAAAATGACCTCTCAACAGATGCCGTTGTTGCTGGTATGGTTAGGACTAGTTTAATCAAATTTGTTGCCTCTGGAACTGTTTCAGCCAAGTCATGCTGAATGATCCATCCAAGCATCTCCTCAGGTGTTTTCTCCCTCACCTCTTGGATTTGGTAAAGTCCAACTAAATCTGCCTTAAGTCTAACGAAATCGAAATATTTATGATACAAAGCCAGGCTCTCAAATTTGGCATTGTCAAATTCTTTTGACATTTGGTTAAATCACTTGCAGTCAATAAGGCCAATGAAATTCAAACATTCGAAGTTGCTAAATCTAGCCTTCATCTGTGTGAGTGTGTCAAAAAAAATCCTGTTATAAAGTATCTTCCTCTGGTCTTTGATGGGTTGGTTGGGTTTCGCTCGCCCCTCAGTGAGATTTAGCTGGCTGCGTTTCTGGTCAAATTGAGCGTAGCGCGCATCGAAGTCCTGAAGTTTGTTTTCCAAAGCGGTCATTGTATCTTGGATCCTAGAACAACAATAACCAATGTCCATTCCCTTCTTTTGCAGCACATTAAACAGCACATCAGTGATGTTGAAAATCTCCTCATAAATGTCTAGGAGAAAGCACGTCAAGGCCTTTGCCAGCCATGCATCATAGCCTGTAGCCATCATTAGGGTTTCATTATCCCAGTTTGTAGGATTATCGATTATCGACTGAAACATGGTCCGCAAATCCGAATATTGATGGTTGATTGTCTGAACGAGGCGTGAGTGTGAAGGGTGCTGCTCTTGGTAACCGGCGTTTGACGACCTCATCCAGGAGTTTTGTGCGCTTTGTCGATTTGTTGAAAAATGATGAAAGGCCTTCCACTGTTTTGAAAAATACCTGGCATTCTGGAATAGACCTCGCAGATTGCGATAATACGAGATTCAATTTATGAGCATAACAGTGCGTAAAAATAGCCTCTGGGATCTTTTCTCTAATCTGGGCCTGAACCCCATTTAAACTAGACGCCATAACGGCTGCTCCGTCGTATGTTTGGGCAACTAATTTTCCAAAGCAGTTACATTTATCCAAAGCGCTCAAAACATAATCAGCGACAGCCCCGGCAGTTCTATCATTACTCACATCATCGAAACCTAAAAAGGCTTCTTTCACCTCTTGATTGAGCACGTAGCGCAGAATGACTGAGATCTGGGCTCTGTTGGTTACGTCAGTCGATCCATCGACCTCGACAGCAACAAATGGGGCTTCAGAAATCTCATTTTTGATGTTGTCGATGATAACGTCTCCGATTGCCTCAATCAGATCATTCTGGATCTTATTTGAAAGACCAGAGAAAACAGTGGATGATCTTAAATGGGTGGCTAAATTCGAATCATATTTGGCAATGAGATGTAGCAGTTCCACGTAGTTCCCACGGTTCAGAGATTCCTTGCCTTCCTCATTTCCCCGAAATGATACTTCTTGCTTAGCTAGGAAGCAGGTGGCATCTATTAATTTGTTTAGAATATCTCTATTCTCTTTTACCTTTTGGTTGTGAATTTCTGTGGCCAGTCTCGTCTGCTCATCCATAGCTGAGTCGATGCGCGTCGTGGTGCCAAAGGTTTTCAGGGCTACTTGACTTCTGATGTGTGTTGCCGTCTTCTCGTGTTTATTGAGCGCGTTGGTAAGATTGTTAAGGTCCCCGTAGCCTTTCTGAGTCCACACACTATAACCTGTAGAAAACAGTGTACAGGAGTAGCAAAAGAGGCGATTGGTCTCTGCACAGCCACATAGCCATTTCTTCCGCTCATACCAGGCTTGCTGGAACCCCCTAGCGACTCTCCCTTTCTGGGTGTGAAGATCGTTGAGCGGTGGCTTTGGCCGGCCTTTAGCCAGTAGTTCTGTTTTTGCAGTCCAGCCCAGTCTACGAAATCCCTTTAGGTCGCTGACACTGACAGTAATGTCCATATTCGCAAGTTATCCTTATTGATTAGATCGTTTGAGCTAGCATAAACTATTCTGCCGGGCGAGAGAAAGTAGTGTGAACTTGTGAACTTGTGAACTTGAAAATGATAGCCAATCAGTAGCTCTTATCGGAATGAAAGAACTACTGATTGGTAAGCATGCTTACCCTGCCCACATTAAACAGCGGGCTGAGGCATCTAAAAAAAATAAAAAAGACATTTTCACGCATTCGAATGTACGCGAGGGAAAGCAGAGAGAGGAGTGCTTATAATGCAAGCAGGCAGAGTAGGAAGTGCTTACTCCTGCCGGTGGCGCTAAAAATGCAACGTCCAAATGAATGACTCCTGCTGCCCTGGGACCTAAAATACGACTCTTTTAATGAAAACAAACAAACGGTTACATGCACTTTTATTTTAATATTTTCACTGTCCTTTTTTATTTTTTCGTTGAGTAAGCACTGCTTACCTCTGCTTATATGGACGGCACGTCCTTGATGCGCTATGCCATTTGAAGTCTGGCTGCTGCGTTAATCGCATGATTTTTTTTTAATAGCTCACTGCCTACCCAGCCAATGACCTCACTGCACGTTACTGATGTTGTTTGTTTAAAACGTTTATGCTAGCTCGAGAGCTTCGTAGAGCTAGCATCTGTATTTAGCTACTGTGCACAGGGTTGCCAGATGGGGCGGATTACCCTCGAATGGGCTACTTTTGATCACACTGGGCCGGAAAAAGGCAGTTGGGCTGGATAAATAACATTTAAGCGATATCAAAATGTCAGTACCTGAATGTTACAAAATGTGTTAAGTTAAAACGCACACTCTAGTAGCTACATACAATGTGCATTTTTTTAAACGTTATTTTACAAACATCATTGGCAACAGACAAACAGTTTGGGGGCAAGAGATGGGCACCTGCCGAATAGTAATTAGTGGTTTTCTGACAATTATAGGTTTGGGGCTGTTTTTTGGTCGATTAAGCGATTTTTAGACTGTGGTTAGGCTGGAAAATGTCAACCTATCTGGCAACCCTGGTTCGCCCTGTCACAAGGAAAAAGAGAGGATGGGAATCTGAATGTGATGTTGGAAGGTGAGATTAGCGCGGGACATGGTCTTTGCTGATCATTTCTGAGTTTGAGAGTATTTAATTGTACACCTACTTATAGTCCTTGGGCCAAACCATTTTTCATTACCAAATTCTGGGCAAATTCTAGATGTGATTTTTTTATTCCTATACATCCCTAGATTATGTTTTGATATGATAGACCTTTTGGTTTGGCAGCTTATTAATGGTTATCACCTCTTAAAGGTATGGAGTGCTTTTCTTCAAAACCGGAGTTTTGACAGAAAAAGTCCCCTGCCATATCTTGCTCCCCTTAGTATGATTCGCGCGTAGCCGTAGCTGTGCTGTGGTTGTGATAGAGACATGAGCCCTTTCACGTTCTTTATGCGCCTGAGTCTCCTAAACACGTAGAGACCAACCCCGAGTCGATCAATGATTCCTACGATGAGCTGTGGTAACTTTCCCGCACCTACCCCCTACCGGTGAATGTCTAATTTTTGCGGTTTTCCGGAGGTATTGTGCGGTAGGTGCGGGAGAGTTACCATAGCTCAGCGCAGGAAGCTCTGATCGTCTCGGGGTTGGTCTCTACTTGTTCAGGAGACCCAGGCGCATAAAGAACTTCTGGCTCATGTCTCTATCACAAGCACAGCCCGAGCTACGTGCGACTCACGCGAAGGGGAGCAGAATATGGCAGGAGACTTTTTGATGGGTAAAACATTTTACCTAATAGATATCACCATGAAACTTCCCCAGTTGATTACTTACATTGAGACAATCATTTTTTGTATTACAAGTTTTCAGAAATGTTCTGTTTAAATATGCAAATGATGCATTATCTACTTAAAATATGAGTTAATTTGCATATCTTTAAAGAACATTTGGACCACAGATTGGATAAAGACAGTAATTAATTACTATACATCCCCTAGATTATTATTTGATGTGATAGACCTTGTTGGACCTTGTTGTTGGTAGTTTAATACCTTATCCCCTCTTAAAGTATGGACTGCTGTCATTTAAAATGTGTGTTAGCCTACGTTCTGTACGGGAGTGGACCCGAATGCAGGACACTGAAGCGGAGGCAGATGAACAGTTACATTTATTTAGCCCACAAGGCAGTGAAAGCTGTAGGTGTATGGAGTCCGGTGGTAGGTGTGGTCCAAAATTGGGAGATGTTTTCTGATTTCTGCCGCCCTCAACAAAGTTCTCCATGAGTCCAGGTTTTGGGGTGACACCAGGTTTGAGTTGGAGTCATCATCAGAGCAGTGGATGATGCTGTCCATCATCAGAGCAGTGGATGATGCTGTCCATGATCAGAGCAGTGGATGATGCTGTCCATCATCAGAGCAGTGGATGATGCTGTCCATGCCGCTTTCTTGGCAGGTTGCTGCTGCATTCACCTGAAGTTGGATCCATCATTAGACTTACACTTACTGCTGATGATGTGGGTCTCTGAAATAGAGGAATACATCTAGTTTGACATTAAATTACCAACCTTATTCTAAACTAAAATATTGTCAGGGTGCAGTAATTGGGGCAGATCTCATTACAACTTAGAGGAGCTACAAACAAGGAATCTTCTGTACATTTAATGTAAATTAAGTTACATTAATATTACTACAATATAAAACCCTGTCTCAAGCCTGGGTACACAACAGGCTACTTTGCTAGTTTAGCTAGCTAACTAAAGTGTTATTAACTATAAATAATAATAATGCATTTTATTTGTATTGCACTTTTCATTCAAAAGAATCTCAGAGTGCTACAGAGTAAAAAAAACAAAAACATAATAAGTTAAAAACATAGTCAAAAAACACAAAATAAATCACAAGAATGAACACAGTTCAACAGTCAAAGGCCTGTCTTAAAAGAGTCCAGGCTCTGTACTGCCCTTAGCTGGCTAGGAAGGCTGTTCCACAGGCTCTGTACTGCCCTTAGCTGGCTAGGAAGGCTGTTCCACAGGCTCTGTACTGCCCTTAGCTGGCTAGGAAGGCTGTTCCACAGGCTCTGTACTGCCCTTAGCTGGCTAGGAAGGCTGTTGCACAGGCTCTGTACTGCCCTTAGCTGGCTAGGAAGGCTGTTCCACAGGCACGGCGCAGCCGAACAGAAGGCTCGGCCCCCCATGGTGCGGAGCCTGGTATTGGGGACCTGGAGGAGCAAACTGTTTGAAGACCTGAGGGTGCGGGTGGAGGTTTGTGGATTGATGAGTTCTTGTAGATAGGGAGGTGCGTGTCCGTTGATGCATTTGTGGGTGAGAAGAAGGACTTTGTAGTCAACCCTGAATGAGACAGGGAGCCAGTGTAGTGAGTGTAGAACGGGGGTTATGTGCTTGTATTTGTGGACTCTCATCAGGATCCTGGCAGCGCTGTTCTGGATGTATGGCAGCTTCTGTATGCTTTTTGCCAGGAATCCCGATGAAGAGCGGATTGCAGTAGTCAAAGGCATGGACAAGTTCTCTGCATCTGACAGGGTTAGAGTGGGACGGAGTTTGGAAATATTTCTGAGATGATAGAAGGAGGTTTTGCACAGGTGTTTTATATGGTCACTGAAGGTCAGGTGAGGGTCAAACCTAACCCCCAGATTTGAGACTGAGGAGGAGAAGGGGATGACTTGACCCTCGAAGGTGAGCTGTGATATGGGCGAAGACTGAACCTGGTGTGGGGTGCCAACAAGAAGAGCTTCGGATTTGTTACTGTTTAACTGGAGGAAGTTGTTGTTCATCCATGCCTTTATCTCCTCAAGACAGGTGGTGAGACATGACATGGCTGCAGAGGGGCTTGGGGCAGTTTTAATGTAGAGCTGTGTGTCATCAGCATAACAATGGAAAGACATCCCATATCTGGTGATGACACGACGGAGGGGGAGCATGTAGGTGATGAAGAGGATGGGGCCGAGAACCGACCCCTGTGGAACACCACAGGTAACAGGGAGAAGTCTGGACTTGCATCCTCCCAGTGAGACGTATTCAGTCCTGCCAGAGAGATAGGACTGAAACCACTTCAGTGCAGAGTCTGAGAGTCCAATGGTGGTGTGGAGGCGCTCTAGGAGGATAGTGTGATCCACCATGTCAAATGCTGCTGTCAGGTCCAGGAGGATGTCATCAGCAGTTCATTCGTCACCCTTAGCATAGCCGTTTCTGTACTGTGGGCTGAGCGAAAGCCTGACTGAAATCTTTCAAACAGGTTGTTGTGTTTGAGGTGATCCTGGAGTTGGGAAGCAACTTCCTTCACTAGCACCTTGGACAGGAAGGCAAGGTTGGCGTATGACTTGAGCAGAGCAGTGGGAATGGGATCCAGGGCGCAAGTGCATGATTTCATTCCTCTAAGGATTTCCATAATGTGGCTCTGTTGAACCTCTGTGAAACATGGGAGAGATGGCAAACTCCCAGGCGAGGGGTTGGTAGCAGAGGGAGACAGAGAGGAAGAGCTGGGCATCAGAGAGCGAATGTTGTTGACCTTGGATCTGAAAAAGTCAATGAAGCTGTTACATCGCTGCTCTGTAGCCTCAGTAGTGGGAGATGGTTGTGGCTTCAGGAGATGATTTATGGTGGAAAAAACTAGCTAGCTAGTTATAATAATAAGAATGATAATAATAATAATAACTTGCATTTATATAGCACCTTTCAGGGAACCCAAGATCGCTTAGTTATCTAACCAGCTAGATATACATTACCACTAACTCTAAACTAGCTTGCTAGCTAAAGTTACCTGAGGTAACTTACCTCTAAATATGGATCTGGCTGGGGCTAAGTTAATTTATTTGAGGAGGTAAACACACACTTTATTTGTTTTAAGCACTTTGAACAAATTACTTACCAACAAGGCATCTGCCTATGGTCCTAGCGGTCACCAGCAACTAGACTCACTCACTGAACATGTAACTACAGAGATGTGTGAAACCTGGACATAAACAAAACCTTCAAAAAGGGTTTAGGCCAGGCAAGTTTATTTGTATCGCACATTTCATACAACAAGGACAAGTCAAAGTGCTTTACGTACATTATATAAAGACAATACAGTAAGAGGAGTATAGTAAGATTTTTATTTTATTTTATGTTATGCATATTGATGTATGTTTTATTATCCATATTCTAAAGGCTTGCTTAGATTAGTTTTAGATCTTTTTTTACTGATTAGATTTCTATTCTGGAAAGTTATGGAAATATTTTAAGTAGATCATGTATCATTTGTATATTTAAACATAAAAATTCAGAAAACAATAAATGTACCCATCCATGGGTTTGACCTTTCATCTGCCTCAGTGTCCTGCATTCGGGTTCACCAAAAAAAGAAGAGGAAAAAAAGTCCCCTGCCATATTCTGCTCCCCTTCGCGTGAGTCGCACGTAGCTCTGGCTGTGGTTGTGATAGAGACATGAGCCAGATGATCTTTATGCGCCTGGGTCTCCTGAACAAGTAGAGACCAACCCCGAGTCGTTCAGAGCTTCCTGCACTGAGCTATGGTAACTCTCCCGCACCTACCGCACAATTCACCGGTAGGGGGTAGGTGCGGGAAAGTTACCACAGCTCATCGTAGGAATCATTGATCGACTCGGGGTTGGTCTCTACGTGTTTAGGAGACTCAGGCGCATAAAGAACATGAACGGGCTCATGTCTCTATCACAACCACACCACAGCTACGCGCGAATCATACGAAGGGGAGCAAGATATGGCAGGGGACTTTTTCTGTAAAAACTCCGGTTTTGAAGAAAATCACTCCATACCTTTAAGAGGTGATAACCACTAATAAGCTGCCAAACCAAAAGGTCTATCATATCAAAACATAATCTAGGGATGTATAGGAATAAAAAAATCACATCTAGAATTTGCCCAGAATTTGGTAATGAAATGTTCAATTTTGGGGTTTGGCCCAAGGACTATTAGTAGCTGAAGTTTGCCAGCAATATTAGAGCAACTCTAATACGTTTGGAATTTAGCTGGCATAGCTATCAAGACATTTCTGAGGTGATTATAGCTAGCTAGCTAATTATCGTCATCATATTTGGCTTTTTTCACTTGAGGTTTTTGGTGAGGAGGTGCGATGCGTTTGTCTAATTCTCTAAATGTGCAGGATGTGGACAAGGTCATCAAATCCATCCGTGACAATTGAAAAGTACAAAACATGCTGTCAATATTATTATATCTTTCTTGGATGATATTTGAGTGATCGTAAATTGCTCAACAGTGAACGTTGTTAGAGCAACAATGTTGAAGCAGCACAGTTATCACTGGGCGTCACGGGAGTAACGCAGCTAAAAGCCTGAGCTCCAAAATGTCTTAAAAAAAACATTTTTAAACCTACCGGTAAATTATATTTACACAGATAATGTCATATAGACAATGGCATACTAATACTTTTGTCTCTTTGTTTTCATTAGCAGCTGTCTCAGCCAATGCCCCATGTCCTTTAATGGCGGGTGAGGGCCCTCTGTTGGCGTCTGAGGTATGTTCACCAACAGCACCTGTCCGGATGTCACCTCATGAGTGTTCACTCTGTCATAAAATGTTTGGAACAGCCAATGCACTCAACAAACCGTTGATAAAGCTATTATCCAGCAGGGGAGACCACACGTCTGTCCCGTCTGCCAGCGAGGTTTTAAACGCCACGATCACCTGTGAGGCACAAACCCTTCCTCCTTTCTGAGATGAAGTCATTTACCCTTTCTCCTGTCTGTGAATCATGTTCCCTTTCTCCTGTCTGTAAATCATGTACCCTTTCTCCTGTCTGTGAATCATGTACCCTTTCTCCTGTCTGTGAATCATGTACCCTTTCTCCTGTCTGAGATGAAGCCATTTCAAATGATGAAACATACCCCTTGAATTTGATGAATATGACTTGTATGTTATTTACCGTAATACCTTACCATGACTTAATATATTATATATGACCTAATATATTACTCCATCATTTATGTTTTTATTTTTATGGGAGACTTTGTAAACAGATATGTTGGTTCCAGAATGACATGAATCACAAGAAAAAGAAAAAACAACAAGTCATTCCATGTCATTCCACCTGAATACTTGTTCCATATAAATTAAATCTTATGGGGTGCATTTGTGTTGTCTGGTATGCTCTTAGATTGTGGCTTTGGTCTATAATATAGTACTTTAAAAAATAATTGTTTCATTGTAATGCACCTGATGCAATATCATTCTTCTTCACAGTAATGACCACATTAATGACCACATCTTAACTCGTCAAAAACGGAAGCAGTTTCGATGTGTTGAACCTGGGTGCCGGAAGAGCTACTCTCATTCTCACTCCCTGAAGCGCCACTTTATCTCTCAGCACTGTGTTTCCCTCATCCAGCCCACGTCTCAAAGCCTCCCCCATCCGGCCCACTCCACTATGGCACAGTGGAAGCCTGTGGATAGTGCTACATATTTGGGAGGCTCCGTAGCTCACACTAATTCCCACTCCCACATGTTCCTCTCTCCGCCCAAGCTTGTGTTAGAGCAGAACGGCTCAGATTGCTCTGGCTCTGGCAGCTACAACAGTTACAAGACATTTGAACCTCAAAGTGGCCTGCAAGTGAACAACTACTCAGCGCAAAACCTTTCTCAAGCAGAATCGGTCTCCGTCCTGGACCCATGGAGGCCAGGGTCAGATAAAGGTTCTTGTAATGACTGCACAGGTGACCTACACCCAACACACTGGGCCCCTGGTAACACAGCTACTGCTGCATCACTACCTCCTGAAGTGGAAGGCCCCGGTCCTCACAGCTGGGAAAGTGGATTTGACTTCCCTGTGTCTGACCTCCAAGCGCTAGAAGAAATATTGTCATATCCCTGCGACGAGGCAGGTCATTCTAGACGAGGCAGCAACGAGGCAGTGAAGCCTTCCCCTGCAGCAGAGAATTCCTCTCAGATCAAACAGCATCAGTCTGATGTGATGAAGGAGACTTGTGGCCAGACTGAAGGGAAAGCCCAAGTTCAACCTCAGTTTCATTCTCTGGGAAGTGTGAATCCCACAGCATCCTCTGACTCAAATGCAGCCTCCAAGTCTGTTCCCCATGCTGCTGTCGGTCGCTCCAGCTCAGCTCTTCCGACCAACCCTGTTCCACCTCCACCAGCGATTGTCCCTCCTGCTCTCTACAGTGTGGTGAAGTCAAAGACTTGTCCTTCAAGGGTAGAAAATAAGAGGAAGAGAGGGGGACGGAAAATGGTAAGGGCGGAGGATGTGCCTGCCCCGCCTCTCCCTTCACCTTGCCCCACGTCTCTCTTAGCTCGTCAACGTCCCTGCCCTCGCCCGCTCTACCTGGTCTCCCAGAGCCAGGTGGCCATGGCCTCTTTCAGCACAGAACTCACCTCCTGTCAGCCCTTCAAGGTATGTATCCTACTACTCATAGTGCTCAATGATCATCAATACTGTATGTCTCTGAAATGGTTTTAATTACTACATACTGCTAAATAATATTCCAAGGCTTTATGGGCGGTTATTTTTTAGAAGTAGAAGTAGTAGTAGTATGATGATGATGATGAAAACCTTTATTGTCCCCAATGGGGAAATGTTGTTGTCAAACAGCTTAGTAGGGCAGACAGAAAACATTCAATAAATAAATAAATAAAACAGTGCAGGCTCAATAAGTAAACAGTGCAAGATAAAGTGCTCAAGTGCATGTAGGACTGTCCAAATCTTTTTGTACTTTGACGGGGGAGAACAAATCTGTGGCTGAACTTGCTCCTCATCCCCGTCAGCTCGCACTACATCGGGTGGGAGGGATTGGCCAGTATGGCCGCCAGTTTTTTCCCCATCCTCTGTTCTGCCACCACCTCTAGGCTGTCCAGCCCGGTCCCCACCACAGAGCTGGCCTTCTTCACCAGTTTGTTCAGCTTTGCAGCATCCCTGGCACAGATGTTTCCACCCCAGCAGGCCACGGCGAAGAACAGAACGCTGGCGACCACCGACTGGTAAAACCTTTCCTGAGAAGAGCCTCTGTGTTGTCTGTCCAGTCCAGTTTGTTATTAATTTGTACTCCCAGGTACCTGTAGGAGTCCACCCTCTCGACTTCCACCCCCTTGATGGTGATGGGGGCTGTAGTAGTAGTAGTAGTAGTAGTAGTAGTAGTAGTAGTAGTAGTAGTAGTAGTAGTAGTAGTAGTAGTAGTAGTAGTAGAAGTAGTAGTAGTAGTAGTAGTAGTAGTAGTAGTAGTAGTAGTAGTAGTAGTAGTAGTAGTAGTAGCAGCAGCAGCAGCAGCAGCAGTAGTAGTAGTAGAAGTAGTAGTAGTAGTAGTAGTAGTAGTAGTAGTAGTAGTAGTAGTAGTAGTAGTAGTAGTAGTAGTAGTAGTAGTAGTAGTAGTAGTAGTAGCAGCAGCAGCAGCAGTAGTAGTAGTAGGATAGTAGTAGTAGTAACCCTTAATATGTAATAAGCAACGTGATACAAGACAGTCATAAATAAAGTATTTATTTAAAATATATTTCATATATTTTTCATAATAAAAAAAAAAAAAAACACTTCTGACGATCAGCTCAGTCTCTGATGAGGACGGATCCTCTGCTGGAGCGCCGCATAGACGCGTGTCCTCCTCTTGCAGTGTGGGACACCTCAGGAGTATGAAGAGCGAGGAGTTTCACTCCAAAGCCACCAAGGCCGTGAGTGCAAATGTGCCGGAATAGCTTTATATGAGGAGGCCTCAGGTATTGTTGATGAGTTTGTGGCAGACATGAGGTCTATCACTCACTCAGCTGGGTCTGGTGGTTCAAAGGAGGAGTCTCTGCCTGTTGCCCTGACTCTAGTTCAGAGGCTTCAGAGAAGGCTGGGAGTGTTTTACGCACGGCTGTTGTCTTTTAAAGGCACAAGCCAGAAGTGCAAACTGCCCTCAGACCAGGATAGATTCATCCATGGATCTGCTCTGGTACAAGCGTCTTGTCACAGTGAGCCTCTGTTTACATACAGATATATGTGTTATATCTTTGCACTCGATCGAATTTCAGGACCCGCCTTTCATGACTTTTCCTAGATATGTGCGTTCTACCACCCAGTATCCTTACATTTTCAAAATCACATCAGGATAAGCTAGTATAAAGCTATTTAGCAGTTTTTCTGTGTAGAAAGCAGGCTAATTTACAAGCGGCCAACTAGTGGTCGTTGTGTGTAAATAGCAGATTTACATTGTAAAGAGGGGGTCATTTGACCCCCGAGGTGGCTCTTAGTAGGTAAAAAGGCACAGCTGTTCTGGTGTTAACCACTCAGAGGAGACATCTTGTTTTCAGGAGAAATGCAATCTCTGGGCACAGCAGTGCCTCCACTATCCAAGGTGCTGCTTCTGGCACCAAATGAAGTACATTCATTGATCAATCAGTAAGAAATACAGGGGTGTGCAGCCCCTGGTATGTGCAGCCCCTCGTATGGCACTACACTTAATGGAGGTCCCAAGCACTCCTGATGAATGACTGCTGCAAATCGTTTAAGAGTGTGGTGAACTAATCTCCCAGTCCACAAATGGCCTACCTGCACCAAAGCAATGTAGTAAATGTTCTTGCCTGAACCTCCTCTCTCATTGTGATGTAACACGGACCTCGTTCAGTTTTTCTCAGTTATTCTCATTCTCATATCAATATTGTGATCATCATAGTATCTTAATTGACTAGTTTATTCTACACCCCCCTCCCCCCAACACACACACCTTAGACCTTGATATATAAACTCCTCAAAAAAAGTTTGGAAACGTTATTTCAGTCGATTCTTCCTCCCCTTTAATAATAACAATTGGTATTGTATTTTATATTGTTGGAAAGCTTGATTAGTCACCTTTACAACCTTTACACGAAAACGAGAGTGAATACCAACAGAAGAATATAGGGGATTTCGGCAAATATTTTTGGGCCGCTATCCACACGTTTAGCTGTGTTGCTCATTCCACAAATGCATGATCCTTACAAGATATGTCGCACTTGATCAACAAAAATATGTATTGATCATTAATATCGTTGGGCTTAGCTAAGCGACCTCCACTTTAACGATGGCTAGGTTGTTAAGAAGGCACTGGCCTGAGTTAGCAAGTATGTCATGTCTTCTTGTTGTCACAACGATGAATTGAAAATCAAGGACCCCAATTGAAATAAGCCAGTGGCTTTCTTGGGTTTTTATCCTTTTAGTTGACCTTGTATGTAATATGTACTTTCATGTACCTACTTCTGCAAATCTTCTAATAAAGTTTTCAATCAATCAATCAAAAGTCATGTCTTCTTGTAGACATGAGATCGACAACATTCTACAACGTTGTTCAATAAACTGCCGCTCTTGAAACGTCCATACAACTGTTCAATGGTTTTGAACGCGCCTTTGGTTTGACCACAACTTGCCTGAGCATGTGAATGCAAAAGCAAGAGTATTTGTGAAAGCGCTGTATGCACTCATTTAATTTACGTTGATTTAGTAAGCAAAGTAAAACAATCCAAAAAGGTTTGACTCGAGCTACATAGATTAGAGGTGTGATTGCAGTGCGATTTCAGACTGGCATTCTTGTAGACAGCCCCGGTCTTTATTTTGATGGGTCCTGAGTCAGCGTGGAGCGCTGAGTCTGACGTTTGTGTCACGCTGAAGTTGTTGTCAAGTTTCTGTGCTTTTCAATGTTTGTTTGTATACATCCTTGTCCATTATCAGTAGCATTTGAGTGTAACTATCAGTTATTATCATGATGCCTGGCGAGAATAATTCCAAAGTCGTGAGAATTGCAGCGGAGGCAACTGCAGGACCTTGTCAAAACTGCACAGTTCTCCATCAGGTGAGATGCAGCCTGCTGCTAGGCTACCTAGCTAGGGCTGCGTTCCTAGACTCGCTCTGATAGCGCCGTAGCGCACGCTGGGTTCAACGTCATAGAGCAACCAAGTCATTTGAGTGGACAAGAGGCATTCCATGAGTGCTGATCAGATTTCCAGAGCGAGTTTACGAACGCACCCTACAATGCTGCTCAATCTGTCACCGATGGCATTTGTGAGTTGCATCCTTTTAATGTACATCGGGGTTCTACAATGATAGACTTTAGGCTTTGTCCTTATGATCACGAAGTCGTAAAGTTAGCTAGCTAAGCTATTTTACAAACTGTACTGACATCTCTCCACCTCTCTGATCTCTCCACCTCTCTTATCTCTCCATCTCTCATCTCTAGAACTTAAACGAATATGTGGCGGCCTTTCTGGCACTGAAGAAAAGTATTATTGACTCCGAGTAAGTATCCAGTTGTTATTTAGCAAAGTTTTGTGATGGCACATTATCATTTTGGTGCATTTTCACTTCTAACCTGGTAACCGGTATTTCCTGAGTAGTCATGACAATTCTGATGTGTTGCATGTAGCCTAGATACATTTGGCTATTCTGTGGGAATGAACATGAAGTAGGTTTTTCCACTGGTAGAAATGTAACGTCATGTACTTACCTATTTTTTTTTCAGTCGCTTCGTGACTGATTATCACCAGAAGTGTGATGATATCCTTTTAATACAACCTGAGTCGTCCATTGGGAGGGCGGGACGTGTCAGTCTTTTTTAGGTTTCAATGCATCCTGGAGTCTTTATGCTATTATAAGTGGCCTGTCATTTTCCAATTCCAACTTTGCAAATAAATGAAGAGATTAGTCTCAGTTTACAGTTAAGAATCAGACTAACCAGTGACTACAGTACACTGGCAGGTGGTGAAGGTGATGAAACGGTCACGGTCTGTGTGTTTTGGATTCTTCTTGTCACTGTTTCCCCTTAACAGTTTATTACAGCTCCAAAGGTCCCAAAGGTAGAGTATGAATCTTATTGTTACGGTTTGACCGGAATTGACTGTTTTTCTGTGTCTTGCAACCTTTTGATTGTTTTAATATTAGTCGATCTTAAGATTGTTGGGTCCATAATGTTTAGCACATATTACTCACAAGAGAAATTGTTTTCCATGCAGTGAGTCAAGCAAACTGCATCTACAACTTGATGGAGTGCTGTTAAAAATGGCCCCCCTGGAGAAGCAAAGTGCCCAGTATGAAGCAATGAGGGTAGAGCTGGAGGAAACACGGGTATGATATTAAATCCATCCGTGGTAACAATGATTAGCTATAAATATCTTCCAAGGTCTGTGTTATCTCAATAAAGCACATGCAGAGATGCCACATGTCAGATGATAAGTCTTTTGTGTTTTGTTTTCTTCATATTGCATAGAGCTCCTTAAAGTTGTATCAACAATTAACTAAGGAGGTCGACAAGCTGAAGGAGGAGAATACCAACACATTGGCATTGTAAGTCACGCCTTAAATCCTCTTCTAATAGGCCTACACGTGCACATTTATATTAAACATCATTTCAATTTCTTGGATTTACGGATCTTTATCTCATTCGCAGAAAAAATATACTTGAGGACAATCTGAAGAAAGCACAGGGTATTTGTCGAGTTCTGTTCCTCAAACTAAAATCTACCGACATTGTATTTTACGTATGTAACTCAATCTGTTTTTTAATGCTGAACTGTCCATTCATTACACAGAAATAACAGAGGAGCAGACCCTTGAGAGTACACAGCTGAAACTGGGGACGGCAGCACTGGAAATAGACTTACTAAAAACTCAGGTAAGAAAAAGTCTCAAATGGCAAGTATGAGAATCTCACTATATCATATATGAAAACTTTAGTGCAGCAGTCTGAGCTGAATGAATTGCCATGAATGAATAATTTGGTGTTTGTCTTCATCCTCTCAGACATCCTTGAAGAGGTGTCAAAAGGTTGCAGATCAAGTTGAGGCCTTGATGGAAGAGAATGTCAACACCTCAAATTTGTAAGAATTTATTACCATCTTGGCTCAGCATCAATAAGCATACAGTACACTCAGAATGACTATTGGAATGTGTTCCTTTGACTGCTTATGATGGAAATGTGCACTCACTTTATACAGACTTGATACTCATTGCTGTCAATGTAAATTGCATTTAACTAAAATAAATATATATGTATATATTTTCTTTATGTATTGTCATATTTTTGCATTTGTATCTGATTTACAGAAAGCACAACCTTGAGAATCAAGTAAGAATGTTTGAAGGTTGGTATTTGTTGGTATTATTACAATATGCATTTTTACTCTGTGCTGATCCTATTGCATAATTTGTATGAACAGTATTGTTTTACACCTTAATTGTTGTTGTTGCATTATTTTCATTTACCATTTTGTCTATTTAAGATTCTACTCGAAAGCAGGTCCAGGAAATTTCTGAGTTAAAAATGGAGAAGAATCAGCTCGGTAATAACCTTCGAGATATTCAGGTCTGGATCGTATTATTTTGTTCAATAACAAAATCCCATGAGAGACAGTTGTTCTGCTTGTGTCAGACTGGCTGGAGATGATTTTGATTTGATCCTCATTTTTGTTTTACAGGAAAGACTAAAGAAATTGGAGGAAGAAAATAATAAAGGTAACATTGCTGTTCATTTCCAACCATTGTTTCATTAATGTATTTTACTAAACTTGTTACTGAGTAACAAGTTTATTTTTTGGGGTCAGAGTTAAGAAGCACAGCAACTCAGGTAACTGCACCTGAAGAACCAAAGGTTGACAAAGGTATGCATTCCTAACACTGAATTGTCTATAGAAGTTTATTACACATCTTTCTCTATGTGATAAGTATACACTGTTTTATGGAGTTGATATTGTTGTTTGTTTCGCAGAACAATTCCGAAGGCTTCTAGAAGATCTTTGGGTATGTGTGGAACCTCATTCATCATCACCGGCTGCAAACACATTGCACTTCCCTGGTAAGTGTTTATTATTCACTGTTATGAACTCAAACAAGAAAGTAAATGTACTTCCGCCATGCAAACTTGTACTCCTTACCTTCTGGGTTGTAGAGAACAACAACAACAGACCTGTGGAAGATGGACTTCTCCCTCGTCTGGTTAAATCTGAGAAGTCACAGCCTCATACACTGAAAGGACATGCTCCAAACCCTCCCTGCAAAACAACAAGCACTTCCACTTCACCTTTGAGGCCCATTAACACTCACAAATCTCCCCAAGACGCAATGAAGAAAAAAGAAAAAGCGAACAGGAGAAAGCACCATTCAAAGGAGCACTTGCAGACGACCCCTTCAAACAAGCACGGCAGCTTCTTAGAAAACAAAGGACTTGACAGTGACCAATCACGCAACAAGGACAATAGGAAGAGCACAGCGGTGATGAAGATCCTGGACTGGTTCAAGCCCCTGCCACCTTTACTCTCACCCCTTCCCTGTTCCTCAGCTCAGTGGGTGAGGAAAACAAGTTAAATCAAATTCCACTTTCAGTGTGTGCCCGTATGTTCCACAGGGTTCCCACAGGTCCTTGAAATCCTTGAACGTTTGTGAATTGGAGAAATCAAGGTCTTTAAAAGTTTTTGAAAATAGACATGGGTCATTGAAAGTGCTTGAATTCCCCCCCCCCCCTCTCTCCCCCAAAGAAAATATATTCCAAAAAATGTTTTACGTAATTGTAGTACCGGTAGATAAGTCACATTGCTTAATTTCACACATATTTCATAATATATTGCTTTGCTGTGCTGTGGTAGAGAAGGCAAGAGACCATCTAGTTTTCAAGCCTCTACATTCAAAAGCCTCTCTTTTTAGTTGTTGTCTGTGAGCGGATAGGTCCTATATTATATAAATTCTTATCTAGATCTGTCTCAAACTATGCCATGTTGGGTCCTTGAATTTGAGGGAATTGAGTCTTGAAATTCCTTGAAAAGTGCTTGAATTTGATGTTTCAGAAGGTGTGGGAACCCTGATTACAGACTGTATAGATCTTGTCACTGTGATAAAGTTGGATAATAAGGTTGTTCATGGCAAGGTACTGCAGACACTTGAATGAGGTCCCTGTTGAGTTAAATGACTTAATGTCTCAACATCTAGGCACACATATTATTGATAGGTGATCACATAGAAACTGATATTATTGTATTGTATTTTCATGATTGTTATCAAATGCTTAATGTACTAATGCTTGCTGTAACTGTGCTGTGTGGTATCTGCACGTTTCTAATGATTGGTATATCAACGTTTGTCGTTACTAGGACAGTGTCGACAATCTGGTTTTGTCAGGAGATGGAGAGAAGCAACACCCTCCAGAACATGTGACCGACTCCCTTTGCCTGGCAACCGGCTCAACCCTAATGCCCCCTCCAATCACAAGTTCTAAGTCGAGCAATCATCTAACATGCCCTGGATTACCAGAAAAGCAGATTGTGAACTCAGTGGAAAAAGAATCTGATGGGAGTAAAATCCTTGAGCTAACTACCTGTAACTCGATGGAGAGAATGAATGAAGATTCCGACCACGGTGTAAAGGATGAGGTACCTGTCAACAAGAGTCCCCCCTCTGAACAGGAAGAGATGCAGATAGAACCAGTTACTGAAACCATGCAATCACCGTCAGCGGATGCTTTGTCTATGGCCTCTGTTGATCTACCCCCTTTGTCTAATGTTGAAACCTCACTCAACCATAATCTGGGAAAGGAAGTTGAGGATACATTAGTGGATATGACCGAGATGGATATCGGGACTACCTCATGTGACGTCATAGTGCCTGAAGTGATAAACGGACACAGGGTAGAGGACCCTTCACAACATAGTGCTGTTGAACTCACAACGAATGTTGCAGAGTCACAGCCAAACACACAGACTTGTGGGGTTGGTGATGTCACACACTTTGTAAATGACACAGACGTGCAGGAGACTACCGACATGAAAGACTCAAATGATTTGAATCAACACAATGGAGAGTCTATTGAAGTGATCCAAGGAACTTCTGTGACAGAGACCAACAATTGTCTCAGTACAGAAAGAAGCATATCCAAAGACCAATCCTGTCTCCCTTCACCGACATATGGCGAGACACTGGTGAATGGGATCAGCAACCACGATGACGTTTCTAAGAACACAAATGCAATCGTTGAAGGAGATGGTCTTTCCTCGGACGATTTGAGAGAGACGAATGTGTCTGAAACACCTGAAGCCATACAGGTAAAATGTTCTGTTACAGAGTCAACCACTGTGACTGTCGCTTACTCAACTCAAAACATTCAGAAAGAAGCATTGCCAGAGAAAGTTCCAGAAGAAAAGTTTTTCAAAGACAATGAACCTATTAATGGAAATGAAGCGGTGTCCTCTGGACAAAACAGTGATGAGATCCAGGCGATAAGCTGCGATTCTGAGAGTATGAACAGCCATACATTATGCAATAATATAGCTTCCACATGTCTACCCCCCTCTGTGAAACTAGAACCCTTGAAATCACTCACAAAGCCAGGCTTAATGAATACAGAGAATTGTGCAGAACACATAGGTGCAGAAGTTAAAACCCCAGAGTTATCAAAAGCTTTGCAAAGTAGCGAAACTTTTGAAAATGGGAGCTTAAAAGATCGCCAAGGCGGTGGTGATGGTCCTACAACAGTCAACTTCACTTCAATACTAATGTCTGGGTCCCAGCAGAAAGATCAAGGATCAGTGGAACATACAGTAAATGAGCTGTCTGTGGAGGTGTTACGGTCTGGAAATGTGCAAGGCAGCAAAACCCCTCTTCCTGAAAAGACTGTCCAAACCAGCTCATTGAAAGACAGTGATGTCACCAGAAATGGACACGAAAAGAACCCCAGTTCATGTGAAGTTGCGCTGGAAAGAACAAGTCCTTATGTGAGCAGAAAAGTGGTCATTCAAACACGTCTGCCTGCGTGTGCACCGACACGATCCTTAATTAACCAATTAACTGTCGCCAAGCCTCCAGAGTTTATAGGGAAGGTTCGTTTTGAAATGGGCCCACCACTTCCTCCTCTTCTATTACCTCTGATGGCAACACCTCCCAGAATAATAAAACCAAGGCAGGTTATTGAGAAATGTACCTTTCTGACCCCAGTGGATAGACCGGATTCTCCTCAACGACAGACACCTGTACAGTCCTGTGTAGCCCCTCCTGATGGGCAAAAGTTGGCCTCCCCGTCTCTAACTACCCCACCCCCACGAAATGGAGTCCCCTCGTCTCCACTGCAGTTTGGCTCAGCTACTCCGAAGCATGCTGTTCCCGTTCCGGGACGACTTCCCTCATCCGCATTGAGTTCATCCTCCTCCTCTAGCCCCTCGCAAGAAAACTCAATGAGGATTCTCGACACAATGTATCCAGAACTTTCAGCCCGTGCCCGGACTCTCAGTATTCTCCGGGGGAATGTAAATCTCACTATGTCTGCAGCTGAGAGTGGAACCACGCCACCAAGTTCTGTTAGCCAAATATCCGGGTTTAAATCCATCAATTCCTCCTCCACTGCCTTTACTAAAACTGGGCTGAGAGGGAAAAGAACTGGAGTCAACATGCTTTTACCGAGAAGTGCTAAAAAGCTCAGACTAGATGCCTGCTCACCCAACCCAGCTGTAAAGGGTCTATCTACAACCACAACCAATCCAGATGATGCTTGTTTAGATGAACTACCAGGAGAACCACAGAACACTAAATCTAAATCTTCAGAAAATGTGAAACAAGTTGGGAAAGCATCCATACCACATGCATTGGAGAAAATTGGAGTCCAGTGTTTTGATCTCTTACCTGTAATCAAGAGCCACGTGCATGTTGGAAATCTATCCAAGAAGCCGGTCTTGAGGGATGAGGAGAAGGAGTTCCTTTCAGAATTCTGCACAGCTGATCAGGTAAGTCACAGTGTTGCCTAGTTTAAATAGTTCATTTAACGGTAATCCAAACGTCTACATTTTAGACTTAAGATAACTGGTGATGACGTAAAGACCACTAATGCTACTGTCTAATGCTACTGTCATGATTTTTGTCAGTCCTTGGCAGATGATGTGATGTCTGCAATCCTAGCCAAAATGAAGAGAGAGAAAGACGTCCTGAGTGGTAATCATTTGCAGGTCCTCTGCAGGGTGTACACTGGGATGTGTCGTCAGAGGGGAGACTGGGAAAGAGCTCGTACGCTAGCCTGTAGTATTCTGAAAGAAGGTGATATGGCCAAATTGTCTTGCTCTATGAATTTTCTTACTGGTCCTCCTGACATAATCCAATAACTTCAGCCTACATTAGTTAACCTTTTGTATTTAACCTTTTCCCTCAGATTTCCCTGATTCAGCAAAGCTGATTTTGTTCATGGTGACTACATGGCACAATGTCTTCTCACACGGTAGTGCTGTATGCCAAGCCATTCACACTGTGACCAAACTGAAAGCACAAGGAGAGGTTCTAGACTGCTTGACTGCTTACCTGGGCTGGGAGAAGGTATGAGATATATTTTTGATAAATGTTTTTCATGTATAAAAAAATAGATTTTGAATAGTTAATTACTCTAAACTGTTGCACCATTTAGGAACGATGTGTTAAGCATCTGTCACTGATAAGAGAATGACTGTCCCACGTAATTTATACGTGTTCAGTGTAACAACTGGATTTTGAACAGAACTCTGCCTAAGTAATATGACAGTGAAGCATTGTTTCTTCTTTTGGCCCTTTACACTGGATTTTAAGTGAAACAATATGATGTAGAAGCTATTTATATTTCTGTGCACACTTTATACATAGTCCCCCTATTTCAGGGCACTACAAGTAATGGAAGACATTCATATAATGTACAAAATATGCACTCATGTTTAGTATTTGGACTATGTATAAAAAGTGGGGAAACCAATGTGTACACAAATACCAGAAAATAAAAGCTGATAAATAAAATAATAAATAAATAAAATCTACCTAAACCCCTAAAAGATATTTGATTTCAAATCCAAACTTTTGGGGTATAGAGCCAAAAGAAGAAAACATTCTTCATTGTTCCATTACTTAACGCAGGACACTGTATATTTCCCCAGAGCCCTCCTTGTGACATTCGCAAGATTTTCTCAAGCACACTCACTGCCATTCGAACTGGAGCTGAAATGACATTCGAGAAACATGCCAGACATGGAGCTGATCTCAGCTCCAAGGCTTGGGAACACATTTTCACCTTGGATCTCCTCTGTACACACAAGAAGTGGAAGTGGACCCATGAAAATCTACTAAGGTAGAATCGAGTTATCTTTCTGTTGATATGAAAGATAAGAACATATTCATTTAACTAGGCTATGGAAATGTAGTTGTAATTCATATTTTCTAAATGATTTACAGCAAAGAGCTGTGGCCTATGATGAATATGTGGGTGACCAGATCCCAACAGACACCGTTCCTGGATGTTTCTGTTGCCGTAGTTCTAAGACTAATTGGTGAGTTATTTTGTCTACTTATGATGATAAAATATCTCCTTTGTACAACTTAGAACCTTAGTGTACACTTAAATTATACATGTATGTTTCTAGGTATTATTGTATTTTTTAAGAAATGGTTTGCCAAGTGCATCACCTGTATTGAAACCACAATGATCCAACATTGAGAATAATTTATTTTCAGGGCGCATTGGGCAGCTTGGAGTCAAGGAGCATTACTCTTCCTCTGTAAAACACATTGCCAATGTCATCAACACCTTTGGCAGGCATGGACAATCGGAAGGTATGATGTAAAACGGAATACAACGTGTTGAGTGAAGCTTTCTGCAATTCTGACACCTGGAAACATTTTGGATCGTATGGATTCTAATTAGTATATTGTTGTGATCTCTTTGTATGTTTAGGTGTACCATGGGAAGTCCAGTTGGCAACCATCTACACCATCTATGACTTGTCACCTAGCAACCCTAAGGAGGCTCTGGAAGCACTTGCAGCTTGGCGAGGGGACGTGACTATGCCTGTGCCTCCTGCAGTCATCAGCTGCATCACTCGGACCGCCTCGATGGCCCGCCAGATCAAGTCCTAAAGAAAGTGCTCGTCATTGTGGACAGAACTCCCAGAAGTGATTAACTTCCCTCACTGATTCCCTCCCAAGTTGCATATTTATAACAATCACCTCATTGTTAATACACTTTTCTTTTCTTTTCTTTTTTTATCTCTCCTCTCCGATCACTTCGAATGATGTGATGCACTCCCATGTTTTGCTCCGGTTTCAGTGTTTGGAATATATCTTCATGCATGTCATTGCACTGTTCAGCCAACGTTGTTGTTCTCAAAACAAGGTTGCCTCTGTAAATGTTGTACATGTTGTGTACTGTAACGGAGCCTATTTGTATTTCATTTTGCACATTAAAATCTAAACATTAAGCATTGTACCGTATCATCTGATCAGTAATCTTACATGGAATAAAGTACATTTTCCCATTGAGCATCATGCAACACATTCCTAATGCAACATGTGCATGCACAACATCAGTAGCATGTTTGCATGTGATATTATTGTGTGACAATAGTGAAAAGTTTTGCCTGACCAGGCCCTGCTGCAACAGAGCAGCCCCAAACGATGACATTTCCACCCCCATGTTTCACAGTTGGTTTGAGGTTTTTGTGCTCAAATGCTGTCTTTGGTTTGTGCCAAACATGTCTCCTGTTACTTTGCCCAAATAATTCAACTTTGGATTCATCTGTCCAAAGCACATTGTTCCAGAAGCCCTGGTGTTTGTCTCGGTGTTCTCTGGCCCTGATGGAGCAAGAGTGTCCTCCTTGCCCAACTCCCATGAAAATCACACTTGTGCAGTCTCTTTCTGATGGTAGATGCATGTACTTTGACATCAACTGTGAAAAAGCTACCTCTAGGTCCCGTGATGACATTTTAGGATTGTTAGAGACTTCTTTAAGCATCGTGCGGTCTTCTCTTGGGCTGAACTTACTAGGACGGCCTGACCTGGCCATATTGGCAGTTGTTTTAAATGTTGTCCACATGTAAATAATTTTCCGTACTGTGGAATGGCAGATTTGTAATTGTTTGGAGATCTTTTTAAATCCCTTCCCAGACTCATACACATCTACCACCTACTTTCTGAACGCTTCAGAGAGCTCTTTTAATCTTGCCATAATCATACCACTGACTTCAACAATCAATAGCAAGCCAAACTAAATGTCTGAGGTTTAAATAAGACAGGCTCTCTAACAATGTTCTAATCCTTTGCACCTGAGGTGGTGCACTTCAATCTGAGTAAGTAACAAAGTACTCCTTTTTAAGTAGTAAAATACACTTGACAAAGTTATATTACCTCCATCTCTCTAATACACTTGACAATGAATTGGATTACGCTGGAACATTGCTTGTGAAACACCATGGTGAGCATTATATTGATACAGCAAATGCATGGAATGACTAAATCTTTGTTCCGTTTTTTCCCCACCCGTATTATACAGATAAAATACTTGATGTCTCTGATGAGAAAAATAGAACATTCAATATAGAACATTCAACTATTAGCATAGCCTCCCTAGCATGGTAGGAGTTGGGCATACATTTGCGATTGTGAGATTCTGTCTGACATAATCTGAGCGTAACAAACTTTATACGGGATATTATTTGATGTGTAAAGAAGCTGTCGTTTTGTGTCTCTGCCCTGGGTAGACAGGCAGACAGACAGGCAGACAGACAGACAGACAGACAGGCAGACAGACAGGCAGGCAGACAGGCAGACAGACAGGCGAAAATAAAATAAAATAGTTATGCCCTTTGGAAGGTGAAACTTCTCTTAAACAGAGTGCAATAATGTTCATGAAATGAACATAATTTGAACAGAAATCCACATGAAAATGAATGCAATCATTACATTACAATCATTACATTCTGTGATCAAACCAAGACCCGATGTCCACTACAAGGAACATTATGATAAAATAATATATATTTTTAAAATCTGAATGTCAAAACCTTTTTTCTTTTCGGTCTCTCAGGAGGTTATAAAACTCAGCAAACATTTAAACCAGACCTCAAAACTTGAGAAAGTTATTAAATCTCACCGTTTAAATCTCTGCTACTATTTATTGATTTGTTACTTTATTTCTATTGTTGTTTTATCTCTACTGTTGTTTTATCTTCCTTGTAAATCTGTGAAGCACATTGTGTCACGTTTTTGGTGAGAAATGCGCTACAAATACTGTTTGATTTGATTTGGATTTGCTACAATGTGTTAATGTGACATTATTCCCGTGGCTGGTTCTGAGTGGGGGTGTGTACTTCGGGGTGGGTTTAAACCCCACACACATGCGCACTGATCAATCGAATTGCATGCGCCATATTGGAACGCTGGGGAGTGAAGTTGGGCAGTTTAAGGTTGGCAGCTTTTGACTTTGACACTCAAGACGTGATGTGTTGATTCACGCGCCGTAAGTCTGTTTCACGTGTGACATTTATCTGCTTCAACCTCGCGCGTGTGTGGTTTTTTCTGCCCGGAGGATTTCGTGGACTGCTTGGGTTTGATCGCCAACAGAAGAAGTTCAATGGACCCCTCCTCCAGGATAGTTTGGATCCAGCCCGAACAGAGCGGACCCGCCGATGCCTTATGGATGCACATTTGGGAAACGACCTCTCAGGGATTCCGGGCTGCAAGCAACTCAAGCCACCAGCGTCACTTTCAACCACAGCCTTTTATCAATTCGCCAGCGGTGTCTTGTGGGTTTTATAAAAATATCGAGATCTCCGGCTCCTCCAGCGAAAGCACACCGTCACGGAACCAGGCGAATAGAGGTGTCGCTGCTGCCTCTCCCAATCTGTGGGTCAACCAGAGCTCACAGAGGTCTCTGGCACCACCGTCCCGCTTTGAGATACTTGAAGTGCCTGTGGGAGAGGACAGAGGTGCCAGGAAGGATGGCTCGCTGTCGCCCTCTCCCAATCTGTGGGTCAACCAGAGCTCACAGAGGTCTCTGGCACCGCCGTCCCGCTTTGAGATGATACTTGAAGTGCCTGTGGGAGAGGACAGAGGTGCCAGGAAGGATGGCTCGCTGTCGCCCTCTTCCTCCGTGGACTCTGAACCCGAGAGCTCACCCACCACCACAGACCCTCTGAGGCTGGACAACCTCTACTGGCATCAATTGAGCCACACACCCCCCACGGGGATCAACCACCACCACCACCACCACAATCACCATCCAGGTCTGATCAACCCCCTCCACCACAATCACCATCCAGGGCTGAGGAATAATAAGAACATCAATGCAAGTAACGGGAACTATCTAAGTGTTGGGGCCCTTTGGAAAACCAGGAGGTACAGCCCAGGTGTAAATGGGTAAGGACTGGAGATTTGAAATGTGTGACACAGGTACATTGTTTAAGGATAAAGCTGTTTGATTGATTGATTGATTGATTGAAAACTTTATTAGAAGATTTGCAGAAGTAGGTACATGAAAGTACATATTACATACAAGGTCAACTAACAGGATAAAAACCCAAGAAAGCCACTGGCTTATTTCAATTGGGGTCCTTGATTCTCAATTCATCGTTACATGTAAGACAGACAAAAAAACTAGTACTATCTACAAGATAATACAGACAAATAACTAGTATTATCTACAAGATAAACATACATCCATCATGGGAAGAACAATACAACAAAACATAAGGTATGTACAGCGGGTAGGACAGGTGGGGACATACAGGTGGGGGCGGGGGACAAAACACAAAGTATGTACAGTGGGTAGTTCGGGTCTTTTAATCTGATTTTTGATTTAGAGGGTCCAGTTACGGATTGCAGCCTCCTGTAAATGTTTTTTGAGAGTGGTTTTGAAGGTGGGCAGTGTTTTGCACTCCTTTAAGATTATAGGAAGGGAGTTCCACATTTTTACTGCATAGTTTGTAAACTCCCTATAAGACTAACATCTAATGATGCCATTCATTGTTCCATGTCATTTTTTCCCATTAGTCTTCACGAGGAGATTGTAGACTTCTTCAACTTCATGTCCCCTCGCACTGAGGAAGAGGGAATGCGGAATGAGGTTGTGAACAGGATTGAGACAGTCATCAAAAGCCTGTGGCCTACAGCAAGCGTGAGTACTTAAACAACTGTATTTTTTTATTTTGAAAGGAAAATATTATTATAACACCTACCACTTTGTCTATTTTGTTTTCATGAAATCATCAACCAGTAGGCTACCATAATTGAAATGAAAATGATCTCCCCATGGTTGTGGAAGCTACTATTGTTGAATTACCAATGACTTTACAAGGAAAGAAGTAAAAATAACTATGCAGAACTGCTGAAAACACTACTAGGATTTAAATGTAGTTTATCTGCCACAGTGCTATTGCAAAAACATAGTTGAACTACGTTGTGGAACTACTCCCCATGTCCCATAGGGATACCTGGCCCTTTGGATGAATATGGAATGTAGCATTCCATCATGATCACGTGATCCAAACGTCATCCTTTCGGGGGGAAAATATGAAATAAACTGACAGTTCTCATGGAACCTATTATGGAACTACTTGAGAAAATTCATAAATGGGTCCTCTCTGGTATGCTTGAAAGCAACAAAAGTGATTATTGGAGGAATCATTACCATATGTTTGGCTCTTTTTGTAGGTTGAGATATTTGGCAGCTTCAGCACAGGACTGTATCTCCCGACAAGGTAATGGACGTGAGAACTGCAGAAACATTGAGATATTTAACTAAATGTTCATTATAAATGTTTATTTATTATTACTTTTTTTTCAGTTTATTAATTGTTTTATGCTAACTGCACTGATTGACATCCTGTTTTTTCAGACTTGTATTGTATCTAAAAAGATGTGCATCCCTTTAATCTTAGTGACATTGACCTGGTCGTCTTTGGCAAGTGGGATCACCCCCCACTACAACAGCTGGAACAAGCCCTCAGGAAACAGAATGTAGCTGGACCTTACTCCATCAAGGTTCTGGACAAGGCTACGGTCAGTGATGATCTGTTTTGTAGTTGTGTTGTAGTTAAACTAACGGACCAGTTGCAGTCTACAATGAGTCAGACTAATACTATTTCCTGTTGGTGGAAACTGCAGCTTGTTTATGACCGACGGGTATAAACATGCCTCTTCAAGTGGGTTCTAAATTTCAATTCCCCTCCAGGTGCCAATCATAAAACTGACAGACCAAGAAACTGACGTGAAAGTGGACATCAGTTTTAATGTGGAGACTGGGGTGAGAGCAGCTCGGCTCATCAAAGATTATCTCAAGGTAAGCTTTTGGTTCAACAGGCATCATCAGCCGATCTCCTACTTGAACACGCACTGTGTTCACAACAAACAAAATTCCATGTAAACCGACAAACTGTAAAAAAAAAAATACCTGTCGGTATCTGTCTCCCTCTAGGTGTGATCATAATTCTTCTGTCAAGACCTTATTTCAGTTTGTTCACCAACATGACCCCCCACCTTTATGTTATTGTATTTTTGTGACCAAGCTCAAGCCCGGCCCTAAACAAGATTTTGATCGTGGCCACCCCCTGCCACGTTTAGTCGACAGGAGGGGTTAGCCAAGTTTTTGATTGACGTGTGTTTCGTCAACGGGCTTTTTGATTGACTGGTGGTAGCGTGCGCTAAATCGACACCGCAAGCGTGCCCCCCCCCTCTAGCAGTTGTGGCCCTAAACAACGGCATAGTGTTTATGCCAGCGGCCGGCCCTGACGAAGCTGTGGTTGACTGAGCCCTGTCTCTCTGTGTCTCTTCCAGAGGTACACAGTGCTGCCCTACCTGATCTTCGTCCTCAAGCAGTTCCTTCTCCAGCGGGACCTGAATGAGGTATTCACAGGAGGCATCAGCTCCTACAGCCTCATTCTGATGGCTATCAACTTCCTACAGGTAATCTATTGGTGCCTACTGTAATATATCATAAGGAAACTAATTGGCTTCCCTGTACGTTTCCCCATCAGATCAATCATGTTGATGCAGTGGGTAGATGGAGAGACGGGGTTCTAGTGGGTCCGTTAAACCTGTACTGTAGTTGGAATTGGGTTTGTTTTTGTGTTGGCGCTGGATGGGTGCGTGTCACAAACATCTGCTCATCAACACACTCAAGACGCATCTGTTCAGACGCATCTGTTCCTTCGTGGCATGGGTCCTGACTAACGCTTACCCCCCCATAGCTGCCTTTTTGTTTGTTGTGTTTTTTTTGTTGTTTATTGTCCTGCTTCTCTTCTTTTTTCATTTTTTCCTCCTGTACAGTGTCTTTGAGTTTGAGAAAGGTGCTTTTTAATAACATCTATTATTATTAGCAACTGTAAGTCTATGGCTAGTGAGCTTCTTTTATTTGTATTTGTATTGTATTTTTTTTTACTTCTCTAAAGCTCTGCTGCTGCATGACACAGCCATCCAGTTTCAGTCAGCGGTGGTTGTTTATCAGCAGAATCTCTCATCGTTCATCAGTCAGTGTCAGAATGGCAACACAGGGGCACATTGTAGCTAGCTATAATTCTAGCTTCTCAAGTTTCAAGTTAATTGTTACGGCACATTACACAAGAGTAAAATTCTTAGGCTTCGGTTCCTGACGTTGCAGCACAAGACATTAAGGCAATAGGCATAATTCAAGTTCTCTGTGCTTCACAGTTACATCCCAGAATCGATACCAGACGTGCGAACATCAACCTGGGCATCTTGCTCATTGAGTTCTTTGAGCTGTACGGAAGGGATTTCAACTACCTGAAGACGGCCATCCGGATCAGGAACGGAGGCTCTTACCTGACCAAAGAGGAGATCACCCTGGCTAACGGATACAGACCTTCCCTGCTCTGTATTGAGGATCCCCTTCAGCCAGGTAAGGGAATGTGATGGTTAGTGGTTGCTATGGGAAGTCCCACAGCGTCTGGACCACTTGTAATTAGCTTTAGCCACTGGGGAATTGCAATAATTGGCAGTTTACTAAGGCTGCCACGATTAGTCGACTAGTCACGACGACGTCGACTACCAAAATCGTCGCCGACATATTTGGTAATCGCCATAGTCGCATGTTTTTTTGGAGCTGAAATAAGCGTTTTTTTTTTTTTTTTTTTTTTTTTGCCTAGCACCAGGGGAGCCCCCCCTCCCAAATTTCGTTGTTTGGTACCTGTACTATATCAATGAGAATAAAGACCATTCATTTCATTCGATAAGCATTCGTTTTTCTTCCCTGAAGCTGCCACTGGCTAGCGTCTCCCAGTGTCTTTGATGTACATGCGCAGTGTCGGTCATCCGGGGCACACGTGACTTCCCCGGAAAAACAAACAGAGAAATGTCTTCCTGTCCTCGTACCTCTAAAGTGTGGGAGCATTTCAACCACAACGTTGAAAAAAAGAATGTAAAATGTAAAATTTGCAAAGCTGAACTCGCTTATCATGGCAGCACGTCTATGATGCGCGAGCATCTAAAAAGGAAGCACGTTGTGGCAGATGACGAGGAAGACGATGGCTCGTCTCGGTAAGCTAGTTAGCTTGTTATTGGCTAACGATATCGTTACGTTAAAAGCCTTCTTACATTATTTTACGTTGTCATCAAAGCGATACTTATCAAATAGCTAAAAATGTTGTCTTACCGTTACAGTGCTAAGAAGGCGCGTTCTACTATGAGATGAGTGAAGCAAAGCAAAACTTTTGTACTCTGTACAAGTATTTATTTTTGTTTTTGTATTCTTTTGGTTGCCTAGTGCCTAGCCTACCTCATTTTACTCAGCAGTTTGCACCCTCTACTACTCTTTACATTACATTACATGCAAGTGATGCCAGAAATAAATCTGCAAAGTTCATTAAAATATCTATTTTTGAGTGAACAATCATTTTAATTGTCTTTATTTTTAGTTAGCACATGCCTACAACAACAACTAACAACTTCAAGCTAAATTTAGAAGCTGATTTAGAAGATGATAGCTAAATAAGAGCGATTGAGTAATTGTGCGATAAGCTGTAATTTATGATCCGATTAGTCGACTAATCGTTAAAATAATCGGTGACTAGTCGACTATGAAAATAATCGTTTGTGGCAGCCCTACTTGAGTTTACCTTTTTCTTTTTCTTGCTGTTGTGTGTGTTTTCTTTGGGTTTCCTGCTGTTTGTATTGTCATTTGGCCACATGGCATACGTTGTCCAAACGATGTATTTTTTGTGGTTGTTTTGTGTCCCCTAGGAAACGATGTGGGTCGAAGCTCCTACGGTGTTATGCAGGTGAAGCAGGTCTTTGACTATGCCTACATTGTGCTAAGTCATGCCGTGTCTCCCCTTGCACGCTCCTACCCCAACAAAGATACTGACAACAGGTGGGAAATCAGCCCCCATGTAGGAGTCTGATAGGGCTTTCACACTGCCAAGGAACTGTGCCGCTTCGGGAACGCCAACCTAGTCTGGAACCAGCCGGCGCGTTCAGACGGAAAATGAATTGGTTCGCAAACCAGAAAATAGCGGTTCTTAGCGCGAACCAAAAACTAGAACCGTGACGTCGTCAGTGGGTGTGTCATATTCTAGGCTGTGAAGACTAGCAAAAAGGAAGGAGACAAAATGTAATCTAATCGTTAGTGATTTTAAAAAGTATCAGTATTGTTTCATCATTCTCTCTATCTTCCTCACATGCTCAGCACACGTGTGAATGTGAACTTCACAAGCCATTTCTATTCCAGTAACGGAGCAGCTGTACAGTATAATAAGAGAACGTGTTTAGAAAGTGTCTTGTTATTTTTCATAGAAAATAGTGTTTATTTCATATACTCTAGTCTAGTGGAAGATATTATCCTCATTTCCAGTGAAGTAGCTACCATCTTGTTGTGACATTTTTGTTTATCCCGCCCCTTCGTCACCCAACGTTGATGGCGCTGATGGTTCCGGTTACACTGGTATGAACGCGGGCTGGTTCGCCAGACAGCACCAAGGTTCGGAGGTTCTCGAACGGGAACGGTTCCTTGGCGGTGTGAAAGCCCTATGAGAGAACTCCCCATATCAATGTAGTGACATTCCCTCTTAACCAGTTCCGCTGTTAGTGCAGTAACCTATACAGACATATAATCCTCTTACTTACAGCACCTTGGGCCGTGTCCTCAATGTGACCCAGGAAGTGATTGACTACAGGGAGTGGACCATTAAGAAGTGGAGGGCCAAGCAGTATGCCAAGCTGGAGATCTGTGGTAACTCTATTATAATAGAAATTGGGTTAAAACAGTAGTCATATTTAGAATATTTTGTGTAACATATAGGTGCCCATAACTATAAAGAATGACTGTAAAATAAGGCATCCTAAAAGGAAATGTAAAGGTAATTGGTGTATTGGTTGTGTATGTGTATTGGTTGTGTGTTTGGGATAAGCGTGTTGACAGAGTGGTATTCCATCAATGTCAGTGAAGGAAAATCCAGGCTTATTTTTCCAAAATAAGGCTGGATTTCTTTGTAAATCGTGTGAGATTTGTGCTAACAGTGCTTTTGAGTGACTGCTTTATTTCGTGTGTTTTAATAGTGCTTTTGAGTGAGTGTGTATTGTTAGCAATGAGTTTGTTTTGGTTTTTTCCCCTCCCAAGGCCAGGTCCTCCCGGCAGAGGTCAGCGAGGAGGACCCCAGCAGACTGGCCCAGGAGCGCCACAGGGACTCTTCCTCCCCCCACAGCGCCGACTCTCCCATGTCCCTCCCCAGCCCCAAGCAGCACTCCTCCGCATGCTCACTGTCCTCCCTCTCGGGGAGTGACATCGTAAGACATTAGTTCTCTTGTTATATCTTCTACCTTCTTCTAAGTTGGTGTCGCTGCATTTTGTGTTGCCACCCCCGGTATCAAGTTCTGAAATGTTCTCTTTGCTTTTACCAGGACTCAGATTCAACACCAAGTGGAGCCACCCTCCAGATCCATGCCCTAACCCTTGCCACTATGCCACCGGTCCTTCAGTTTCCCAACGGGAAATCAAATCATTCCGCCGTTTTTGGGTCCGCCAGACCCCAGGTTTGTTCCTCTGAGGGTTTCTATTTAACGGTCTTTGTTGGTTTGTTACCCTATTCCTTCTCAAAAGACTGGTCTTAATCCTCTTTTTGTTTTTCTGTCCTACCTAGGTTCGATTGTCCCTCCCCGGAAACATGGCTGTCCACTCGCTGCCTGACAGACAGTTTTATCGAGAGGCGCCCGGTTCCCTGAACACTGTCCCGTGCATGACCCAGTCTGTCCCTCACGGCCCTGAACCCCCCAGCCCACTGCCAAGCCCCCTTCCACACGTGTGGCTAGCAGGGCACCATGGACAGAAGTACAGTATGAAGGGCCCCTTCAGCCCCATGAACCAGCACAGCCACCTCAGCCACAGCTACAGCCACCTCCACCTCCAAGAGCACAGTCACAACCCCGCCCAGGGGGCCAGGAGCAATCGCAACACCTGGAGGAGAAGGAAGCGGGACAGTCTACCCACCAGCCTCAGCAGATAAGGTCGACCCCCCCTCCCCCTCCTCCTCAACCTGGCTGTGGCCAAGGGAACGAGACCAGCATCGCAGTCTGTATGTAGCACTTCTTCATATACAGCTCAATGTTTGCATGTTTGTTCGTTTAGTTTTTTCTGTGCAATGGTACTAAAGACCCCCGTTAAGTGCTTAAACTGTGACGACTCGTTTGAATGTACAGTTTTTTTTGTTTTTGTTTCATGTCTTAAAATTTAGACTATTGCCTTTATTTGTTGTCATTTTTGTCTTACAGGCTATGGTACAGTGGGCATGGATAAGACAGATTATCCTCTATGAGGCCGGGGTGGGGGATGAGGTCAAATTTGGCACTACCTATGCATAGATGCTATTTGGTTGGTGCACTGTAAACTTTTTAGAACAATTTGTCACTTTTTTTGTGCAATATGATTGTTTTTATTTAATTTATTTTCGTTTTTAATTTAAGTTTTAGGGGTTTTCCCCCAAGTACCGTACTTGCAAGACTGCCTTGATCTGTGCAATAGCAGGATAGATGTACTTCCAGCTTCCTAACAGTAGGTGGAGCTGTTGGATAAACAATTCAAACGTGCCAAATATCTCTAGACCAGCGTGAAAAGCCTTTGATTTACCGTGCTTCTACCATCATTCTACCATTTGACAGTTTGCCAATTGCCTGTGCAAGTGTCTCTTTTCTCCACTGGTTTACTTTTCAGTCCTTCAGTTTCAGTGTTGTATCTCCATGAATGTACAGTGAATGAATGGGGGAAATACTGAAAAAAAACTGTTTGTTTACAGCAGTGTTTACATAAGGCATCCCAGAATAGTATCGGTGCCACATCTAGACCAGCAAATGGAAAGTGGACAAGGGAATAGCTTTTGATTCCATTCAGGAATCTTTTATGCTATACATAACTACCTGTTATCCTAAATGACCAATTTCCTTTTCTTTTGTACTGTGCCAGTTGTTTTGCAGTATTATTAATGTTACTGTTTTTGTGAAGCACTGTCATACAGTAGGTCACCCGATCATGTAGAGATACTATGCAAGGTTTTTTGTTTTGTTTTTTTGTTACCTCGTTGCACACTACCTTGGAGGGTGGCTTCACTATAGGAACACCTCAGTAAAGCTAAATGGCTTTGTCATGTACATGTTTTAATGGTTTTCTTTTTTAATTTGATGAATAATGAAAGGAATTTATATGTAGTACGTCAATGGTTTAAACTATCTCACAAAACATACATATTTATGGTTGGTATTACTTGGATCACTGTTGCTCAATATGACTAACCTAAACAATTCACACCTAACTCGTCAATCCAAATCATGAAGCTGATGTGCAATGACTTGTGGTCATACATGTCTATGGAGGTTCTGTACTCAGCAGTGCTTTGCAGACAAATGTTGTTAGCTGCTGAAGTGTGACCAAGGTAATAACATTATTGTCACTGTAGGATTTGAACAACGCATTAGAAACAAGTGAGTACTTATGCCATGCAGTACTTTTAGTGCAGTCTTTGCTCTCAGATTCTATGAGGGTAAAGAAGCCAAGCTACACTTACGTCAACGAACATGAACCAAAAGCAAGTGGTTACCTATAGGCTATACCACAAAGGTTGGGTTGCAAATGTGTTATCAATGACATGGATGGATGTATACTTTTCTTGTTCTTCTTACATTTTTATGTAAAGTTTTCTATTTTGATTATTTTTAATAAACATCTTAAAATGACTTGATTGTGTGTGTATCCTGTCTTTCTTGAATCGAATGTGTGATGGTAACTGTCTTTCTCTCAAACTGAGTCCTGCACCATATTGTAATTCCCCATCTCCCCAGTTGGGGACACTGATGGATCGTCTAATTCTAGTCGTAGATCTCTCATGAATTGCCTTCGAGACCCTTCTTTTGGAGGACGAGATGTTTCAATGAAGGAACTCTCCGTCACAGGAAAGAATCGAAATGTTGTTCACATTAAAATCATGGAACAATGAGGAGTCCCCCAAGACCCCTTTCACCCTATCTGCCCCACTCAAACTGGCTAGCTAAAGCTGGGGAGGATTAAGCTCCTTCTGGCATCATACAGTATCCTGGCTGTCATCTTTGGTAATTATGCAATAATAATCTGGCACCGGTTTAGGTTGTAATATCGCTAAAAGCTAGGCTTTGCTATAGAGAGCCACATTAATCAAAACACTGCCATTGATCCCGTGGAGAAACCTTTGCTTGTTGTTGCTCTCAACCTCAAGTCCTGTGCACAGCTCAGAAATCCAATTGTACCCCAAACACTGTTGTCTTCAATGCAGCTGCTGTCAAGGAAGACAGAGCTGTTTCCCTATCATCACTTACTATACCCTAACTGGAGGTTAGTAGACTATAGACCTTTTCTAAGTTCAGTGCAAACAGCTGTACACTAGTCTCTGTCTTGGTCTATTCTATTTGTATCTATTTGATACACAGGATGGGCACTAAATCACCTGCAAGAGTATTATACTGTAAGGAAGACCAATGTTGGTTGTTCTATAAAGTAACATGATAGGACAATATACTGTATATCAGAGACAAACATTTGTGGACTAGGTTGATGTATACAGAGAATGAAAACGCATTCGTGTGTACTTCTTTCTTTTTGCAATTATTGATTATGCCTTCAATGGATTTTGTCAAGCAGCCATGAAGACTGTGGTCAAAGTCACAGGAATAACATCTGACATGCTCTGTTTTTTGTGAATCCTGGGTATAGATTTCCAATGTAACATTTAGAGACGGACAGCCTTAAGTGGCATTACATTAAGCAGGGGCACAGACAGAACAAAATGGGAGTGGCATAAATACGGCAAGACTGTCACATTTCATTCATTCATTTCTTGTTCCTCTGAGTGAGTAGTATGATATACCTTTTGGTATACATAGCCCAAATAGTTTAATTTCCCCAACCCCATCATAGCAGATCGATATTTGCATATGTCCCCAAAGTAGCTGACGAATCCATAACAGCCTTCTCTCTCCTCTAACAACTCTATATTTACCATATTCTAAACTATTACAGGACTAATAAGACACACACTCTATCAGGTATGTGTGCGGTGACTCATAAGTGTTATTTTCAGTGACTAATGGCCTTTCAACTGAAGTATTTTAAGAAATAACACCCTGTCTTGGAGGAGCCTGGAGCAGACTTCAGCAACCAGCCATCGCAAAAGCACTATTTGCAGCACAAACATACTGTTTATATCCCCAAGCAGCCGGGTGTTAGACAGTACTCTTTTATCAATCATGGTTGGAGTATGGGCTCATCGACCATACTGTAACAGGAATAGCGGAAGCACAACATGTCATTCACCAGCAGAAAAGACACTGATGGAGCCACACTGCTATGTTACTAGGGCTGGGCCACTGTCCTCGAAAGTTATCAGTATCAAAATCTTCTTGGTCACGCTGGAGTGGTACATCATTATATCGACAATGTTTACTGGGTTTTGACAGGGGCTGTTGTTTGCCAGCAATTATTTAACAGATTATGTTGCCATGATGTTTATTCATGGCTATAATCTTGTAACCCCTGTAACCTTAACATATTTCACTATATGTTGTCTGTTTGACTCTCAACTTCTGTACAACAAACAGGAGAATAGACATATACAGTGTGGGAAATAAGTATTGAACACATCAACATTTTGTCCAGTAAATGTATTTCCAATGAGCCTGTTCAAGTGAAATTTGCCTTAGACTTTGGTATTAACTCAAACAATCCAGACCAAAAAAATAAAGTCCATATATAAATAAAGTTATGTCTAATAAAGTGGAATGAAACACTCAAGTATTGAACACACTAACTGAAATTAATTCAATACTTAGTGGAGAAGCCTTTGTTTGTAATGACAGCTTCAAGGCGCTTTCTGTATGAAGTAACGAATCGCCCACAGTATTCAAGTGTGATTTTGGCCCATTCCTCTACACAGATTGTCTTTAAATCTTGAAGATTACGGGGGGCCCTCTTGTGTATCTGGATCTTCAGATGCTTCCACGTTAAATTGGGTTTAAGTCAGGTGATTGACTGGGCCATTCCAACAAGTTGATTTTCTTTCTCTGAAACCAATTGCGAGTTTCCTTTGCTGTATGCTTTGGATCGTTGTCCTGCTGGAAGGTCCACCCATGTTTCATCCTCAGCATCCTTGGTGGATGGCAGCAGGTTAACCTTAAGAATCTCTCTGTACATGGTTCCATTCATTGTTCCTTCAAAGATATGAAGTCTGCCAGTACCACGAGAGGAGAAACAGCCCCACACCATGATACTTCCACCTCCAAACATCATTGTTGGTATAGTGTTATTTGGGTGATGTGCAGTGCCATTTCTCCTCCAAACATGGTGTGTTGTGTGACAGCCAAAAAGTTCAATTTTGGTCTCATCTGACCAGAGTACATGCTCCCAGTAGTTCACTGGCTTGTCCAAATGTTGTTTGGCAAACCTTAAACAAGCTTCATGTCTTTTTTTCAGCAGTGGAGTCTTGCGGGCTGAGCGTGCACAGAGGCCATGGCGGTGGAGTGCATTGCCTACTGTCCTTTGTGTCACAGTTGTACCTGCTGCCTCCAAGTCTTTCCTAGTAGTCCTTGGCTCTTTGGCTACTCTTCTAAGTATCCTTCTGTTCTGACTCCCTCATCAGAAATCTTGCAAGGAGCTCCTGTGCGTGGCCGGTTGATGGTGGAGTGATGTTGCTTCCACTTATGGATAATGCCCCCAGTGGTGCTTATTGGAAGATTCAGAAGTTGTGAAATACGTCTGTCGCCAATTCCATTTTCATGTTTTGCAACAATCTGGTTGTGAAGGTCTTGACAGCTCAAAAGCTCTTTGCTTTTATCCATCATTAGATGCTTGTTGTGTGGCACCTTGGTAACAAAACAAAAAAAACGTTTATAGCCCATCACTGTATTCTAACTCAGCTGATATTAATTAGCACAGATTGGAGGTAAAGTTGAATGAATGAATGAATGAATGAATGAATGAATGAATGGTCTTTATTGTCATTGCTATAGTACAGGTACCAAACAACGAAATTTAGGAGGGGTGGCTCCCCTGGTGTTAGGAAAGAAAAAGAAAAAACAGAAAAAAACACAAGAAGAGAAGGAGCTGGTTTACATAAATAAAGGCTATGTACACTATCCACTATACTATACTGTACAGATAGACGACTAGGCCTCCTAATTAGTGCCTTATTAGTAATGGTTTTCAGCTGGTTTCTTGCCTTTCCTTGCTGTGGTGTACTGCTTTTTCTTAGTGTGTTCAATACTTTGTTCCTGTTTCATTTAAGCAATATCACACGAGAGGGAGTGTGTTATACTGAATATCAGCACGGCTGAGATTCGGTCGTAGGTACGAGGCCGCAGTATAACAGCACGACCTCGAGTGTGATATTGCTTTTATACAACAGTTCTACAGCGCAATTTATTAGTTAACAGTAATAAGTGACAACAGATTATGATTTGTTTGTTTATTTAATCATTTATTTTGGCTCCGTCAACAAAAAATAGTTCCGCAACTGGACTGTTGCCTAGTAACCTGAACACAAACATCTGCAGGTTAGCTACTTTGTATTAACGGTTATTTCGGAGTGATACCTACAGTTAAAAGTCCCAGTGCTGTTATACTGTATATCAGCACTCATGGAATGCCTCTTGTCCAATCAAATTACTTGGTCGGAACTAACTGTTGTATAATGTATTTTACATTGTTGGAAAGCCTGATTAGTCACCTTTACAACGATGTACAACTTGCAAGGATCATGATGAGCAACACAGCTAACCGTGTGGGCAGCGGCCCAAAAACATTTGCCAAAATCCCCATGCAATATTCTTCTGTTGGTATTCACTCTCGAAGTGCTGGCAGGTGTATGAATGAATGAATGAATGAATGAATGGTCTTTATTGTCATTGCTATAGTACAGGTACCAAACAACGAAATTTGGGAGGGGTGGCTCCCCTGGTGCTAGGAAAGAGAAAACAAAAAAATACAAAAAAAAACAAGAAGGGAAAGGAGCTAGTTTACATAAATAAAGGCTATGTACACTATCCACTATACTATACTGTACAGATAAAACGACTAGGGTTGTCATATTGCACATAGTGTTATTGCACATTCATTTAAAGTGTCGCAGTTTGCAGGCTTGAAATGTACACATTTGTGCCTTAGCACTACACCTGATTTTTTCAATCCAGCAGCTGCAGTATGCCAGCTCCAGCAGTATGCCAGTCACAGGTGTGTCACAGGTGTGTGACAGGTGTGTGACAGGTGTGTGACTGTCACCTGATTGGCACCTTGGGACCTAACTCTATCCTCAGGATGACAACACTCGCTCCCACAGAGCTAAGATCATCACAGAGCACCTCCAGAGTTTGGGAGGAGAGGATGGAATGGCCTGCCGTGAGTCCAGACCTCAACCCAACTGAACTCTTGTGGGATCAGCTTGGGTGCTGTACGTGCCAGAGTGACCAACGCAACCATGTTGGCTGACTTGCGGCAAATCCTGGTTGAGTAATGGGATGCCGTCCCACAGCAGTGTGTGACCAGGCTGGTGACCAGCATGAGGAGGAGGTGCCAAGCTGTTGTGACTGTATATGGATCTTCCACACTCTACTGAGTGTGTTGTTTTTTCCTTATTACTGTGGGAGAGTGCAATCATCCAATCCACCAAGCAACTCAAAACGAGAGTGAATACCAACCAATACCATTTTGGCACATTTTTTTGGGCCGCTACCCACACGTTTAGTTGCTCATTCCACGAATGCATGATCCTTACAAGTTGTACCTTGTTGTAAAGGTGACTAATCAGGCTTTCCAACTATATAAAATACAATACCAATTGGCATTATTAAAGGGGAGGAATAATCGACCGAAATAATGTTTCAGAACTTTTTTTGAGGTGTTTACATTTACTGGACAAAATATTGATGAGTTCAATACTTATTTCCCCCACTGTATAAGCTGAATACCATAAAATAAGAGTACAAAAGTCTCTGAGTTAATATTTAGTCCATCATACTCTCTAGAGAACCTGTATTCCCATTGTTGGGAGGTGTGTTGTCAATAATACAGTATATCTCCATTTTATTTTTGTTATCGTTTTTGGAAGAAATACTGCTGTAGCTAAGACAGACTAATAAAGTATTTTCCCAGGTGTGCCCTCATCGGTATGCATGAGCTACATTAAGCCTAACACACACAGCACAGTGAGCAATGCCACAATGCTAATGAGCATAGTTCACCCAACCCCACAGTCTGATGTTTGACAAACAACACAAACGTGAGAGACTCAACAGAAAGTTGAATGACGAATAAAATAACATCTTGTTATGGAGCACCCCGTCCCCAACACATGAAAAGGTAAGGTTTTCCCTATGGTGTGTCCTTGGGAAGTTCATACAGCAGATGAACAAAGCTAGAAATAGCTATGGAGTCAACATTGCTCTAACACAGCAACATCTTTTTTTGTTTTGCTTTCCCTATGAAGTTGAATAATCTAGAGACTTTTAACACAAGACAGAATCCTTATCCGTATTACCCATAACAACAATTCAACATTGCATATCACTCTATCAGAAAGCTATGTGTCATATCATCAGACAAATTATGGTCTATTGTGGTTGTGTGTTGGCCATAACATAGCATAATTATTCCCAGGGCATTTAGTTAATACATTTTTAACCACTGTAGGCCTATTTAGTTTCTAAAAGCATTTTAATGATATACTAAGTGCAAAATCATTTGAATAAATTGACCCAGACAACATAGTAGAGAGAGAGTGAAATATATCATGTAAAGGCAACATTTAGCCTACATTTTTGGGATAATTCATAATTTGACTCATAATTCGACTCTATTCTCATCTCATGCAAAATACGTCTTCTCTGCTTCCTATTAAGAGCATAATAAGAGACCGTGGGGGCTTCTCCACATAAACCTGTTCTACCTCCTCAGAATGAGCTTCCCCTCCACTGCAATGAGCTCTGAAAACACTATGTCTGTAGGATAGACTGTGTGGACTCACATCCAGCAGTTTTGCATCCTCACAACTCATTAAGATTCACATTGTCCATGACAGGGAGATACATTGAAAAGTATGTAAAGGCAATGTGGATTAGGTTTGGTTTATTGTTTACAAACCATTTAAAACATTACAATATCATTTTATTTCCATCCGTGCTTAGAGTATGTTCTTTGTTTTCCATGTATATGACTTATGAAGATGTGGACGGTCTGTCTATCTCCACTGTTGTCATGTTGTGTGTCAGTTTGTGATGATTCTCTTTCTTCCCATATTCCATCACTAGATGTGTATACACGATACATTACATGTAACGGCATACAGTATATGGGATATCACCCTGGCACTGAAAACTGATTTCCAATTATTTTATTAAAATGTTCCTTATGAATATGGCAATTAGATAGTGTCACACACGTTTGATCTCTGAAGAGCAGGTTATTACTTTTGATATCACTTCCATCTTTAATAAGAGCTCTACATGCACATACGTACATTTCATTGGATATAACATTTCGCTTACGGATCTATACAGTGCCTATAAAAAGTAATCATACCCCTTCACTTTTTACACATTTTGTTGTGTTATAGACTCAATTTAAAATTGATTAAATAAAAAAAAACATTGTCATCAAACCACACACAATACCCCCTAATGACAAAGTGAAAACTTTTTTACAAATGTCTGCAAATGTATTAAAATTGAAACACAGAAATACCTCATGTGCATAAGTATCTTCAAAAACTGCCAATGGATGAAGTACAACGTATACAGTATGCAGTGCAATGTATGTAATGTATGCAGTGTATACAACACAAATTCCTGCCAATAATGTATTTTTCTTTTCTTGAATGGTCTGTTGATATCAATCTATTCATCTATTTCTATGCAACAAACCTGCTTGTGTTATTTGATTCAATTAACTTGTAGCATACAGTACAGTACACTACATGAGACTGAGTCATACAGTATATCTACACTCTTGGAGGAATTTCAGAGAATGTACAGTAAAGACCCCCAGCAGACTCATTATTTAGTATTGGCATTGGGGACGTGCCTACTGCAGAGTGGATAATAATCACACTGGTGTTTTCACCCAGCTGGACGACCACTGAGAATCTTCTCCTAGGTGTCTCATCGGATATAAAGAGTCAGGATGGAATGGTGAGGAAGACTAAGCCTATAAGGTCAAAAGATACCTGATAAAAGCATCTGCTCATATACCTGAGTATATAGAATCTAGACTGGTGTCCAGATGTCATTTCAGATTGTGCGCTGGGCAGTTCTAAAGGTCACAGAGTCACATGGTGTTTAGAGAGTACATCCATATTGGAGATACTTGTAACAACAACTGTGTTAAAACCTTCATTTACATATAACTGCTCATGCCGTCCTCCCTTAATGTGATTCTAGACAAGATTAAAGACATAACGGTTGATAAAAAAAAAGCTGTGTGAAAATATTGGAGAGAGACAACTGGGTTGAATATATACCCTTGGGTGTCAAAATCTGGGATGAGAGTGACAGGTACAATCGACTGTTAGATGATTAATTTTCTGCAGCTCAGATTTTGATCCCTCACAAGTGTCAAATGTGAGTGGTTGTGGTGGAATAAAAGAGTGAATTTAAATTGCTTGATTTGTGTCTGGGGCTGGCTTGATACAAAAAATAGATATTACCAATATGGGGATAGATACATCTTTTTATAATAATAATTGTCTATTTTAAAAGCGACTAAGCACTTGGCTTTAGTGTGGGAAGGTGTTGATGACATCTTTGTATGAAGTGTCGTTGACATTTACTTGAGATGATGAAACAGTAGAGAATGTGTAAGTACAATCACTGACTTGAAACCTCTCACTTTCAAAACATTGCTACTGTATGCTGCATTGAGAAAGTGAAGTGAAAATGTGTTTTTGACAGGTTCAGGAGTCACGCTGGTGCAGCTGTGGCCACTAAACAAACACAAGGCTGTAATTACAGTCTCCCTCATTTACACATTGCCCTCCTATCGCCCTCTATTTCTGGGCCAGCATACAATTCAAGGATTTGTCCAACTCTGTTTCTTGCTTCTGTGCTACCCATAAAATAAACCCCCCGAGGTATCCAATTTGGGAGTCAACCCCCCACCTCATACAGACACACACCACCTTTTTTTTGGTTCTTTGAAGTGTTTAGTCTCTAACCTATTATAAGTGACTTTACCACAATAAGCTGGTCCTGACACATCATACAAGAACAATGGCAATATTCAGCACATCACGCCGTTCTTTTTCCGACTGTGTATAATTCACCTGACACACGGTAGAAAACAGATCTACCTTGTTAGCTGAAATGTAGTCAGTCATTTTTCAGTTCAATGTACGGTAAATGTTTGATAAATAAGATACCAGATACTATTCACAGAAGAAACATAATGGAAATGCAGTATTTAGTATATTGATAGGATGTGTGGATATATGCATGAGAATAGCCTCTTCCCTAATTGTTTTGAGTTATCTTTTGATTGCACACATGAAGTGACTATTATGCAGTGTATGCCATCAAGGGAGTGGATGAGGAAACGTTATCCTCTCTCCTGCTTCCAGGAGAGGGTGAGGCAGGGAGACAGCAGGGTGAGGCAAATTACAGACAGAGCTATTGATGCAAGGACTGACCATCCATCAAAATGATAGTTTTTGTATGTTTTACAACGACATTCACAAGCAATCGCGTAAAACAAGCATATACCGTGGGTTCTGATGGAGTAAGACTGTTAAACTAAGCTCAAGAGGCATTTATACATTTTATTCCTCAAGAATCGATGGAGAATCGATAAAAGACCAACATTGTAGGTACAGTACCAATCCCACATTGTATCCCAGAACTATACCAAACAAATACAGTGGTTTCTAACATACTGCCAGGCTAGGACCATCTATCATCTGCAGCTATGTCTGCTTTGGGAGGTGGTTTCCAGCTATCACAGCCGGATGACAGTCAGATCCCAAGGCGTCTACACCTAACCCAAACTGTTGAAGTGGCAACCGATCCAATCCCATACTGTCAGGTGATGGCATCAGTCCATTTAGTTGTTAAACACCAGCTGTTCCTCTGTTGTTCTACAAAGACCTAGACAGATGTATTATACACAGCAAGAACAAACTATTGACCCAAAATTAAAGTCACATTTGATTTAGTAGTTAATTGAGAAGAAATAAGCCTATAAGAAATAAAAAAATAAGCCTACTGTTTCATTTGAGAAGCACTCTGGTGAAAACTTTAGTTTAACTTGATCTCATGACACACAACGCTGAATTTGATTCTCTTTTTGCACCTGGGCCATGAAAATTGGACCCAGTGGATAAGATGAGAGTCATTCCCAATGTGAATATGATTTCAGGCCTTTCATTCTGAGATATGGGGTTTGTTCAAAATGCGTTGTTACTAAATCTAGATTACCCTTATCTATCCCTCTTTGAAGCTGAAATATATCTAAATGTTTAATATGATATACTGCAGTTGAAAGACATAATATGTCTTGACTCTTATTATGAGCGCAGTTCCCAGTTTAGTGTAAGAGAGTGGTATAAAATAAAGATGGGAGTTATTTTTGGAAAAAGATGAACACCAGGCCAATAAATAACATTCCTATACTGTACAAAATAATAAAATATCCACATATAAACCTATAGAGCTGATTCAAATACATTTGATTTAACCAATCATTTGATTTTACAAACTGAAAAGATCGAGTAGTAATAGTAATAAAAAGAAAGAAAAGAAAGTATAGGGGTCTAATTAATTTCAATTACTAAATCTACGTCTTTGTAGGACAATCTAGTCTGTATACTGCAATTACACCTAGATTTCGGGCGGAGAAGCGGCGAAAGGTTTTATGAAAGTCCTTGATTATCATTTTTAGATGACTAAATCTAAATCTAAGTGTCTTTGTAGGAAAATCTACTCTGTAGATTAATACTGCAAGTACACCTAGATTTTGGGCGGAGAAGCGGCAGCCTCTCTCAACCGGCATTTTTTTGTTGCACTGTATCCAATCGCCGTCTACTGTATTATGCATTTAATTTAATTTACTCTACTATCTTGCTACTCTCTCAGCTCATTGACAGGGGGAAGCCTGCTTTATTCGTGGCTGACTGACTAGAGGATTCATACGAGAGGCAGATAAGAGGGCGGGTTGTCGACTTGAGCGCCATATCAGGAGTCACGTCACAGCACAGCATGTAGAGCAGTTTTCCATTGCCAGAAACAGTTGGTGTTCTCTCGCTATCAGAGGGAGGTGCTGAGCTCTTCTTTTCAATCACTTTCTTTCTGTAAATCTCCCCTGGACAATAATCTCCTCCTCTCTGTGTGAATCTGCATGAATGCCACACTAATTTTGGCAGTGTAAGACGACAGCACATTAACCTGACTGAGAGAAAAGCCTGGCTGGTTGCCTTGCTTTGTGAAGAGACATTATTTCAACTGATATAGCTGAACTATAGACCATGTACAGCATTGCACACCCTCCCTCTGTCTCCGGGTCATTACACTGTCTTTGCCAGAGGCAGAATTCCCAACCACCCTCAGCCCCCTTCACTGTTTACACATTGACCTTGCCCTCAGAGGGTAAGATGGGCACTAGAATGAATAGCCACTCTTGTCTGCATGGTTAAGCTAAGTGCTTTGCTTTCCCACCGTAGTGTCTTAAAAGCTGAATAGTGTGAACTCCTTACATCAATGACCTCCTCTCTGGTTTTTGCAAAAAGAGCAGAAATGTCCTTCAGCAAAGTAGGCATCCAAGACTTATTTCTTCAAAGTCAGTCTCACTGGTGAATGTCTTAACGATGTAGCCTAATGTGCGATCACACCCTACTCAGTTGTTTGTTTTCTCAAGACTAGGATCTCTTTTGTTCTCTTGACTAATTATGCACTCTATCAGTTACAGACGTCCACGCACACGCACGCATGCACGCACACACACACACACACACACACACACACACACACACACACACACACACGCACACACACACACACACACACACACACACACACACACACACACACACACACACACACACGCACGCACACGCACACGCACACACGCACACACACACACACGCAGACTCTTCGCACATCTTCCATCTTCACACTTAGACAGTGTTGGCATCAAGAACATAGAATACTGTAACTCAACTGTCCTGGCTTTCTATTTCACAGAAAGTGCCTTGTGTTAAATTCACCTGCTTCTTCTCTTAGGGAGAGTTGCAAACAAGTGAAAATCAGAGACAGGATGAAATGGAAAAGTACAGCATGGGTGCAGCTGATTGCATCTCCCTTGGTTCCTCTCTGCAGCTGTTAAAGGAGGACAAAGAAGTCCCCTTCCACACGCGTACTGGACTCATTCTGTCAAAGCCCTTGCCACTGAGCAGGCGCTTGTCACATATCTTTTTTTCTCTCATTCAAAGGGTGACTAAAACAATACAGGCCCCTTATTTTCAAACAAACATGATCTGCCTGTCTGCCTTACATCACAGCGCATATTATTTTTTTATCGTAATTCATTTCAGGCGGACCTTCTTTGTAGTGGTCTAATCGACAGACTTATTGCAGGATTCTGCACAGGTTCTCACCAAATTAGCAGAAAAGGCGAAAATCCCTATTAGCTTTCTCCATGCAGCAGTGCACTTCATCGAGGGAGCGAATGAGGAGGGGTGATGGGGGATGGACGGCTTTGTGGCAAGACCTGTGAATAAAGTGCAAATTCTCCCCTTTCATGCTGTATAGCGCCATGTAATTGAAGCCATTTCAAAACTCTCTGAAATGTATGGGCCTGAAGGTAAATGGAAAATACCACACACTGCTTTTTCCTTTCGTTCCTTTGACCAGCAATATACCTTAGAGCCCCTACCAGGTCATTTAATAAATGAGACAATACGAGAGACTTGATTCAATAGTTACTGACATCCAAATATGTCGCGTAGGTGGTGAGAGGTCCTTGAGGGCAGCATTATGGTTTATGACCCTGTTGCACAACCAAAGCTCTTAGTTAAACAGAGAGGTCAGAGCAACATGTTTGGTTGCTGGGGGAGAAACAAAGACAAAGTCACCCTATAGGTGACCTAAGAGTCACGTAGCTTTCTGTTTAGCTGTAGAGATAGCCCCATCTCACTAGACAAGGGGATTTAGAGGTGAAATAAATTGTTTAATTCAACGTTGAATATATGGCAATTCATGTATACAAACAGCAGACTGCCGGGGACAAACCATAATGATTTGGAAATGGACTGCAAAATAAAAGGGATTGGCAATGTGACCAATTGGTTACTATGCAAATGCATTTAAAAAAAAAAAATCTAGAGTGGTCCTCCACTTTCATTTTGGCTCTGAGCAAATGACCTCAAATGTTATTTTAGACACATCACGGTATCATTGTCCTACATTTGCATGGTCAAATTGTGTGCTCCAGTTGGTCCCAGCAACTGTGCCTCCCTTACAGTGTGGAGCCTGTATGCAGCTACAGTATGATACTGTATAATAAGCTAGCAGATATGTTTTTGCATGATGAACGCGTCTCTGTAACCACTTAACGTTACCAATTTATAGACCTCTGCTGTGAGAAGAAGGCAGAATCTGTGAATGGAATTAATGTGTTTTCTCTGATTATGGGCCATGAACAGCGATAAACTGATTACTGCATACCTCAATAAAAACACTGTTCATTTTCTGTGCGGCAACCATTCACTGGAGAGACAAGCTCTTATACACTGGAGGGTATGTGAGTCAGCAGGTTTTTAAAACCGACCAAACATAATGTTGGATTGTGTTTCACGCCTTCAAATGCTTCAAATTACCAGATGAAAGTGCTGGTTAATATAGTCATAAAGTACATGATATGCATGTTTAAAAATGTACCTTGTGTTAAGAGTTTGGGCTGAATCAAATCATCAGTTTCTAAGAAGTGGCCAAAAATCATAGACCATCCATGTACCAGTAAATCCATTGATCTGTATGGATCAGTACACAGCAGTGAGTTCGAGCCCATTTTCACAAGATATGTTCTGTCCTTCACCACCCCTGATATGTGGATTACATAGAGAAACTAGCTTCATCTGATGCCATTTCTGGAGCTCTCCAATCACCCAGATCTTAAGATGGCCTCGGGTATTTTTCATATAAAGCCAGAGTTGATCCTCAGTGCCAAGTGAAATAACTTCATTAAGAAAATCAGTTTTGTCGTTCTTACGTTTCACATGGCTTGTCTTTGAAGGTCAATCAACAAACCCTTTCTCGATAAATAGGAGATATTTCTCAAATGCTGAATTTATAATGCAAAATTATAATTTTCACAATATAGGACAGTCCAACATTTCAACTAATTGCCATTGTGATGCTATTAGATTGAATTAAGGCTATTGTTATTGTTTTATTGTCAATTACAATCTGATGGACCAAAACAACTTGCAAAGGCAGAATGTAACCCAAATTTGCAGCCAGACACAATAGGTTATTGGAGTTCAAAGTTGGAGTTCAAACAACATCTGAAAATCAGAAAATCTGTCTTCTATTGAACACACATCTATACTTTCATATGTAAGCACTTTAGAACTACGTCTCTCACAACACCACTAGTGGAGGAACTTTCTTTCTTTTCTGAGTGAGGCAGTCCCACTCATATTTTATTATTTTTTTCATTCTATTGGACAGATAGTGAAGACTGACAGGAAAGTAAGGAGAGAGGGCATATCAGCAGGGCATGGGCCGGACTCGAACCCATGCCGACATGGGCATATGTGTGCACTGTAGACCGCGGTGCTAGACCACTGGACCACCCCAGGCCACTGGAGGAACTTTCTTTGCAAGAACTTGAATCAGCAACTATGTCTATGTAGAAAAATAAATCCCTAGCGCTGGAGAGTATCCCACTAGGGTTAGGGGTTACCCTAACTCCTGTTGGCAAAAAAGAAAACAATTATAATTTCAAAAAACTACAATAATATCTTTCCTTCTTAAAAAAAGACCTCCTCTGGAATGTTCTAGTCACTGTCCTCTGGCACAAGTGTCCTCTGGCAACTTTCTTGGAAAATGTTTGGAATGTGTCAAAGGTAGAATTGATTTTGACCAAATAGGGTTTTTAAGCGGTAGACTGGCCTCAGATCATTTCTGATGTCTGCTACATAATTGACTCCGTCACTCACCAAGAGTCGTCCTGCACCGTGCTGTCACTAGACGCAGAAATAAGCATTTGATTGCTTGCAATGGTCATACTTTGGGTTTGGCTCCTCATTTATTCATATGATACAAACTTTACCATGAGCCACTGGCAAGAGTCCTCACAGGCCATACGATTTCTCAGCAGTTTGAAATCCATTAAAAACTTAAGACAAGGCTGCCCCCTTTCCCCAATGTTATTTTCCATGTCTCTTGAGCCTCTTTTTTCAGGCTCTAAGACAACATCCTGATCTCTCCCCCACGCCAAAGGGTCTCTTTATCAAGTATCTCTTTATGCAAATGATGTTCTAATTTACTTTGCAGAAATGTCACACTCTGTTCAACATGTGCTCAAATATCTGA
>NC_137680.1:20070949-20140949 GCF_963989245.1 Nansenia antarctica
TAGCTATAGGCAGTAGCGGATTAAGGTGGTCAGTGGCCCTAGGCTACTCCTTTGTGTGAGGACCCCCCGCCCCCATACACAAGCCTCCCCCCTCCCCAAAATATACAACTCACGAGCACCCTGCACACACACACCACTCATAATGCTTTACCATAAAACACTTAAACACTTTAATAACACAATAACACAACAGTGTTAATAATGCAAAGAATAAAAAAAAGGTTCAGTGCATTCAGTTCTGTCTCTATTGCTCTCCTCTCCCGTTGTCTCTCTGTTACTGTCCTGTTGTCTGTCTCTCTGTTGCTGTCCTGTTGTCCGTCTCTCTGTTGCTCCCCTCAGCTCTAAATGACAGAAATGAATTAGCTAATTAGTTGGCATGTAAACATATAGTTAGGGTTGGGTACAGTTTGGGTTTTATTCGATACCGGTGCCAAATCGATACTTTAAAAACGGTACCGGTACCGAAACATCATCCTCATCCTCAAATCCCAACATATCCTGACGCTACAGCTGCAGGCTACTCATTTCACCACATCAACAGCCCCACATGAAACAACAACTATAAAAGCGATAGTCACACATGTATCTCGGCCAATAATTGTGTTATTTTTGCTATACAGAAGGAGCGAAAAATACATTAGGTTAGTACACTAGGTTAGTAAAAAGTAAAAGCCACCTTACCTTTACGGAGACAAGATAGACCAAAGTGGTCTGTTTTCAGTAGGCTGCGGTCGCGGTCCTGGAACCCATGATGCTGACGTCCGATGTCCTTTCTTTATCCAAGATTGGATGAACGGGAGAGGGTAAAATTTGTCTTTGATAAAAACCCAAAATTTTCTAGGCTTGATGACCCGGTCGGCAGCAGTGGCCTTTTTTTGGGCGGCATGGTAGCTACTACTGTATGTATATACTCCTGTATAGCTAATGAATGAATGTTTGCTTCTCAATAATAGGCTAGGTGCACGATCTCACTACTTCCTGAAAGGCAACTGGTGTCTCACTCTATTGGTTTAATTGATTAATCAGCTGTGCACTGTGTGTTCCAACGGTTTACCGTACAGCTGATTAATCAACCTTTTGCTGTTGCACAATATTCTACTGCGCCCCATGGTGTCTTGGTGGTGAAGTGCAGGCAGTCAAAGGCATACTGTCATTCACAGGAGATTAATGGTGCGCGTAGTTCTTTTGGAAAACGTGTTTATTTTACAATATTTATAATATAAATTAAATAATATTCATTACATTGACATTTTGATCAAATAATAGTTGTGGTAATGTATTATTAGCGACCCCCACAGATTTTTGATTTTACTGCCTTCATGGGAGCTCAGAGAGCCTCAGACCATCTCTATGGGAGCTCAGCTCCCATTGGCTCCCACATAACTCGAACCCTGGTTATGACACTCACCACCTCATACTTTATGCCAAGGTTGGCTGGCCCTCTCTTTCTCTGAGGCGCAGTTACCACTGGAACTTGTTCGTTTTCAAGGCCATCTGTGGCAAGCTTCCTCCTTATATCTCATCATTATTAGACTGGAGTATTGGTACTTATGTGACCAGATCTAATAGTTGGCTTTCTTTTCGGGTTCCGTATGCGCGTTCAGACCTGGGTAAAACAGCCTTTTTTATTGATGCCCCTACATGGAACACTCTGCAGCAAACTCTCCGGTTGGAGGTCCTCCCCTCTGCCTCTACCTTTAAACTCCTGGTGCAAAAACTGTATTCTAATAATTGCAATTGTTTTTAGTTTTTTCTTTTTTTCCCCTTTAATCCTGTCTTGCTCACTGTATGTTTGCCCATGGCATCTATATTAATGATCACTATTCTATTGTACACTCGACGTCACTGTAAATGAGGGTGACCTCAGTGCCTATCGAGTTTTTAAAATAAAGGTTTGAAATGAAGTCTGTCAAGTGAGACTAGACAAAACTATGTCTGCCACATGTATACTGTGTTTACCACACACTAACAACACAAACAAAAGAAGACACATAGTCAGTGCTTGTTAGTCCTTAAGAATTCACTCCAGTCCTGTGTCATTTAAACCATGAAATCAGTTCATGCTTTATTGCTGAATAGAATATTCTGCACAAGTTCACTCCAATTTCACAAGCTTATTTGCTGGAATACATTTGGAGCAGCCATGTATTTATTCAGTATTCAGTACCATAAATTAATACATTTGGGTGGGTAGGCTGACATCCTTCAAGGTCTATTTAAAGCACTCATTATTGACACTGGTGTTTGACAAAGAAAAGCAACTGTGTACTGTACAAGCAATGTCACGCAGCACAGTTTGTGTCATCTAATGAGTTCTCCTGACAACCATCAGGATCATTAGCGTTCCATCGTATGTACAGGCTGACAAAGGACAAATGGAATGCCAGTTTCATTCAATGTGATTCTCTCTTAAATATTGTTGTAAATAACTATTGTTGAAAATAACTTGTACAGTATACCTTACCTTCATGCTGACGTGTGTGTATGTGTGCGTGTGTGTGTCGTCTGTATGCTCATTGCAGTCAGTGTTTTTCTTTTCTTTTTTCAAGAGCCAAGCCTGTGGATCCTGGATGCTGAATACAGTACTATTGTGTAATATCAAATTATTATACAAAAATGATAATTTTATTTAATGTACTGTAATTCTAAGTTTGTAATTTAAAAGCAGAATGCAAGTGAAAGTAAGCTTAAGAAATGATTGACGTACTTGAGCTTAATCAACGTAAAACCTAATTCTCATAGAATGTGAACTATTAAATGAACACAGCCACATTAAAAAACAAAATCCATATTTCAATAGGCAGCAGCAATCTAAAGTTCATACATCCTGGGATCCACAAACCTGGCATTCAGACAGATTGCTGTGTGTTTAGGGTGGGGGGTGGGGTCACTGGAAAAGCAGAGAAAGAAATCATTACAGCTTTGACAAAAAACAGATTTCTAATTAAGAACAGATCTATCTGTTTCTCATCTCGAATATTGAATATCTTATTTTCTATATTGCATCACACATTAGTGCTGGTATAGTAAACTCATCATCCTCCCTCTCTCTCTTTCTCCTTCTCCGGCTCTCCCTGCTTCTCCCTCTTTCTCTCTCTCTCTCTCTCCTTCTCTCTCTCTCTCTCTCACACGCTGTCTTCTCCTACTGCTTTCTCCCCCTCGGCCCCCTCCCTCTCTCCTGCACTTCCCTCCCTCTTTTTTTCCCTGACACACTCTCTCTCTCTCTCACTCTCTCTCTCTCTATTCCACACCACGCTCCCCCTCACTTCATTCCAGTTCCAACATGTTGCCTGGACGATGCTGCGGTCTACACTTGGTGCGTTCCTGCCCACCTACCGGGCGCACGCCGGCTCTCTGCATCTGAAGGAGCTGAGTGACGAGGAGGACCCCAAGGTGAGGCTGGAGAGCAGGGCACAGGGCTCTGCCTCCTCCTCCTCCTCCCCTGCCTCGGCCCCCGGCTCCATGTGGCAGGAGGCCATGAGTAGGAGACGCTATCTGTTGGAGAGTACGGGGGAGGCTGGCGGCGGCGGCGGCGGTGGCAGGAGGCAGAGGTCCCCAGACTGGCTGTACGAGTCCTACTATTGCATGAGCCAGCAGCACCCACTCATCGTGTTCCTGCTCCTCATTGTGATGGGAGCCTGCCTGGCTCTCCTGGCTGTGTTCTTTGCTTTAGGGCTGGTAAGCATCCTTCCTTCCTTCCTTCCTCCTCCTCCTCTGTTCAACTTTAATGTGACGAGATGAGTGGGGCGGGGGAAAAAAAGGGGGAGAAGGCTTTGTTGTTGTTGTCTAAGCGCATGGTTGGTTGAACGGCTGACAGGGGTAGATGAAGTCCGATTCCTGCCCTCCGCTGGGCCCGCTATTGAGAGGGGATTACATTGAAATGTACACACACGCTCACTCACAACACTCAGAGAGACGCACCGTACTTATCGCAAACTTACGTTTCAGGGTTGAAAAACAGATCAAAAAAAGAAAAGATTCTCTCTCTCTCTCTCTCTCTCTCTCTCTCTCTCTTTATCTCTCTCTCTATATATATTCAAACTATAGAAAGATAACACAACATTATACAAAATTATACTTAAAAATCTGGTACTACTACAAATCTTATTGTATGTTACTACATACTTTGGTCTTAATGAGAGACCTATGTATTGATTTTTATTGATGTCTATAAAACGTGCACCTGCCTGGATCAATAGCATAGAAAATCAACAGGATTAGTCATGCCTAGCTCCATTTGTGGCACCGCGGAGCAGTGTCAACAACCTCCCAGCACTGCAACATGCTCATGTATTGATTTTGCTTCAGTATGTGTGCATGTGTGATTGAACAGAAAGAAAATTAAACTGTGCACTTTTCATTTAGGTCTGCCAGTTTTGCCATTGTTTCATGGAAAAAATGTGTCATTATTATCTGGGACCGTTTTGATGTCCGACCCTTACAATTAATTTGTTGTGCAGTGAAGTCAAACATGCTTTTTTTTCTCCACAGAACGGTTGTTTGAGTTTCACATTTTGTGCTTTTCTCATGATTAGTCAAATGTGAACAAAGCACTTGGCCAAATCGATGTCTATATGTACATAATTGATTATAAGCCGGTGAGCATATAACTCTACTGTTTATGCTCTACAATATGCCAATATTTTGAATTTGCAATTTGACAGAATAATTCCACCAAAAATGTCTTATTAGTTTTTTTAATAATAAACAGCATGAATAGCCACAAGGGAGTCACTGAATGTAAATGTGCTTTCATTCTGCCTCCCCTGCCTCCTCTCTCTGGACTGGCTGACCTAAATCCTGTACTGATGCAGAGCGTGCTTGGTGAAGCTCCTTTTCTACCACTCCTGGCGCCCGCACACTATTACATTGATGGTGAAAGAGCTTCAGAGGACAGACACTTCTGTTCTGCCTTTCAGGGGTGCTTTGAGACCCTGCTGCTACTTCACAACAGCGTCCCTGACTCCCTCCCATGCTACCTCTCACCTTTAATAAGGACATGTGGTCTAAAATGCAGCTTGGAGTGTGAAAGTGTGCACTACACTGGGGCTGAGAATGCTAGACCCTTCCATGTAGCGACGCAGTCTCTGTGCACTTCCCCTTGCCTTTTGAAGTAAACAGTAAAATGGTGGAGTGGGGCTCTGCAGCCAGACGTTGTGGCGTGATCCCTACATCCACCTTGAAGGAATTCTCTTGCAATTTTTATCAGGGCTTTCAGATCTCGTGGGTTTCTGAAAGGCAGAGCTAATCCATTATGCATGGGGCTTCAACTTTTGTACTGTTACCTTTATGTGTTGTTTCACGGCTGAGTTTGTGCTGCTTCAGGTTGGTTTGTGTTTGTGCGGAGAGGAGAATTAGTGGCCATATCAACACCCTACCTGCAAGACAGATACTCTCATTCTATAATGGTGATATAACCTGCTACTGATGCAAGCTTGGAATACTCACTGGCATTATAATCATTGGCTTTGGTATTTATTATATTTTTGGGGTTGTTCAATCTTTGTTTCAATACTTTCTACTTCGCATGTTTCATTTGTGGGTGGGTTACCATTCAGCAACCTGAGTATCAATAGTGGATAACTAGGATAGCCTTGTTTACTGAGGGGGCCTACTGTACCTTGTGTTCAGATGAATTACTATAGCAACAAATCCTTCATTTATAACCTGCTACGAGGCTCCGAGTGAACTGTATAGTCTGCTGTGGTTGACTGGCAGCCATGTTAGAGGTGAGCCTGGTTGGCAGCTATTTAATGGGTCATGGGTAAGTGCCTTACTGACCCATATAAATGCTTTTGAGCCACAGTAATTACCTTCCAATCACAGCTGACCAAATTAGCTGAAAGCAAAGTGTTAAGCTCCCATATCAAACTGTCCACTACATGCATCATTTATATCAATATCTAAAAATATGTGACACTGTCTGATGTAAAGGGCCACATGTCGGCAATTCTCAACTCGCGCAAATGAGCAAAAAGCTTGTGTTTTTTTTATTTTTTTATATTATGAAAAGTTTAAGTGTTGAAGAGCCCACTCGATATAACAAACAACAGCTTTAGGATCACTAAATACTTATAATTTGTGAATTGGATTCACTGTCTAGTCAGCTGTAGGCTACTGGGTAAGTGATGCACGGCTTGTAAACAAACAATGTTTAAGGATATGTTCAAAAGCAAGGACTGTGTGATCATCTAATTATGTGTAGTTATGTATTTTTAGCATGTTGTGATGTGCTAAATATGCAGCTAGATGTTGGTAGCGAAGTTCCTTTTTAGCGCTAGCCTACTAGCAGCTGTTTTGCGTGTGTTTTGATTCAGAGCGCATTTCTCCGCTATTTGGTTTGAGGTGGACCAACATTCAAATAAGCATCTTATTCAACTATTTTCAGATTTGTGTATGTATGTATGTATGTACCGGTATGTATGTATGTATGTATGTATGACACAGCATTTGAAAGCTTACAATCTGAAGAAAATATCGCACTACAATGAACATGCCTACTTGAGGAATTTTTAACCACACCCTGTCACATATGTGTAAAGTGATGATACTTTCTTATACAAAGACAGTAGACCCTAAAAAAATAACCCTCAGACAGACTTTGTTTTTATTAGCATTTATTTTCTATTTAGTATTCATCACGAGTGATTCATTACGTGAACTGATGATGTGAAGTGCTTGCCCCTACAGTATATCCACATGAAGGCTGCTTCATCAGCAGGATCTCTATGGGACCAAAGCTAAACAGCCCTATGGGTCTGAGTGATTGACACCAACCCATTAGTATCAGATAACATTTTGTCAAGTGATTGATGAGTGGACTTAGGGGAAGGACACAGACGAGTCTTTGTGTGACTTCCTATACTTGTTTGTTCGCAGAATATCGAGGACCATGTGGCATTCGTAATCACAGTCCCCACGGCCCTGGCAATTTTCCTCACCGTCTTCATCCTGGTCTGCATCGAGTCGGTCTTCAAGAAGCTCCTGCGTGTTTTTTCCCTGGTGATCTGGGCCTGTCTCGTTGCCATGGGTTACCTCTTCATGTTTTTTGGTGGCATCATCTGTCCGTGGGACCAGGTAAGATGAGCTTGACATCTGAGTTGGCTGTTGTCCATACATTTCCCTTCCTGCTTGACGTTGCTTGTACTATTGAAACTTTTCATGGAAGGAAGGACAGATGTGTTTAATGGACTCATCCCAGTGGAGGCTGGTGGAGGTAGAAACCGTTAGGGTGAGTCAGAGGAGGCTAGTCAGGGCTCTTCTATGAATTCCAATGAGCCTCCAATCCTTCTGTCCTCCCGATGTTTGCCTCCATCAGCCTTCCCTGATTAATCCTACAGTAAGTGTACATACAGTATTCAGGTTGTTCTAAGGAGGTCATCTGTTTGATTTGATTTGATTTATTAGGATCTAATGGATCTCTGATTAGCTGATGCAAAGCATCTCCATCAGCCTTCCCTTCCTTGATGCACAAAGCATCAGCTACTCTTCCTGGGGTCCACACAAAACAAGAAACCAATACAAAACATAGAACAAAGGAGAAAAACATCAACATACATAACAACATGACAAGGATAAAAACAAAATAAACGTCAGCAATGCTCACGGCCTTAGTTTTTAGTGAGCATCACAATAACATGTAACAAAAAAAGAACCATCCACACACAAAACAATAAAGAACAGAATAATAGAATAAATAATAGAATTCAAATTCAAATACTCAGCTAGGATCTAATGCTCATGATGTGTTGCTTAACTTGTTTTTTGAAACAGATTTTATTCTGGGTATTAGAGGTATGACCTGGTAGGGTGTTCCATTCAACCATAGCTCTATACCTACTGTGAAGAATAGATATTTGTGACATCTGAGCTATCCAACATTCTCCAGTGGCTTTAATCATCCCCACCCTTTGTTGGAATAAAATAAGTATTTGCCATTCACACTGATTTCTTTGAGTTACATCATCTTTATATGAAGAAAGAACTAGGTCTTTATTGTGCCCAGTGAAGATGGTTTCTCACATACAAGCTTTACACAAGGATCAAGGTAATTAACTCTTTTTCAGGTGAATATTCTTTGACAGTACCCGAGAAAGGAATAACAAGAGCAGATGTGAATACATGAGATGATGAGTGTAGACACTGAAAGGCATGGCAGGAGAGCCAGTGTTTGTTGTATTGAGTGGATGAGGGAGAAAGGGAGAGAGGGAGGGAGGGAGAGAGGGAGAGGAGATGTATGCGTTATTGTGTAACCTCCACTTTGCCCCCTGACATATTCTACTCCAGGAGAGGACGACATATGGTGCGAGGCAAACACTAGTCATGTCAGATCGTGCCAGGGAAAAGGACTTCCTGTCTAAGTCAATACCAGGGATGAGGATTAGAAGCAGCTCTACGTGCCTTGTAGACAACAAGGCGGGAATCATACAGCTACCCTATTTATGAAAATAAAGCCTTAAACAGATCTTCTGACGCAGGATCCACCCTAAGTCTGTCTCAGAATGCAGGAGAAAGGAGATCCCTTCAGCTTTTTCTCCCCACTGTATGTCAAGAAGTAATTCTCTCTCTCTCTCTCTCTCTCTAGCCATCTCAGACGTTTTAATCAATGTTAGCAGAGTGAAGAGCTGTCCCGGGTGTAATGTTTTGGTAGTAATGGTGATGATTTTGAGTGATAGAGAGCTCTATTCCATCAAGGACATATGGCTTTGCACCATTTGCTTTCCATCTTGGTTCTCCTCCTCACCAGGCTCTCAGCTCATTTCCGACACTGTTGATAAAATGAATGGCCATCTTCACTGCTTTTTTAAATTTATTTATTTTTTATCATAAAATCTCCTTATGCATCCACTTAATGAAGCTGCTATGAATAATACATCGCTGCCTGTTCTTCAACGAACGCCCTAAATGAAAAGCTTTAAAATTAGCATCCCATTAGTCTACATGGGTATTTTAGGATCTCGACATACAATAATGTTGGTGGAATGAACTAGAGTGCAGACCGTTGCTTGGAAGTACTGATGTCGAACATTGAGGGCATACCTACCCTTACCTATCCTCCGACAGCCCACGGTGCAGCTCATACCTACCCTTACCTATCCTCCGACAGCCCACGGTGCAGCTCATACCTACCCTTACCTATCCTCCAACAGCCCACGGTGCAGCTCATACCTACCCTTACCTATCCTCCAACAGCCCACGGTGCAGCTCATACCTACCCTTACCTATCCTCCAACAGCCCACGGTGCAGCTCATACCTACCCTTACCTATCCTCCAACAGCCCACGGTGCAGCTCATACCTACCCTTACCTATCCTCCAGCAGCCCACGGTGCAGCTCATACCTACCCTTACCTATCCTCCAACAGCCCACGGTGCAGCTCATACCTACCCTTACCTATCCTCCAACAGCCCACGGTGCAGCTCATACCTACCCTTACCTATCCTCCAACAGCCCACGGTGTAGCTCATACCTACCCTTACCTATCCTCCAACAGCCCACAGTGTAGCTCATTATGGCAGGATAGGAGCAGGAAGCCTGGCCTGTGACCAACTGGGCCATGGGGCTTACCCCTTTCTGAACACTTCTCCACTCTGGGGCTCAGGGACTCTTGAGAACCCCCGTCCCTCTCTGCTTTCATCTCACGCTTCTTCAAGGTTACTCAGACGTCAAAGGCGATTTCACTGGTCGAATTGGCAGGGACTCCTGACAGGGGAGAGAGCGGGGAGCTCCAAAGCCCCTCTTAACCACCCAGTGCACCGATTGCTTTGCGGCTCGATGTTCCCCAATCAACCCGCCCAATCCCCTATTGTTATTACTCTCTCTCCCTCTCCATATATATGCCATTTAGCTGACTCTCTCACTGCTACTAGACCCAGAGAGCCTAGAGCACTAGGGTTTCACCTCTTGACGCCTGGTATCTAATATCCAGCGCCTGATATCTTTCTCTCAGCCGAGCGATGTGTACCCTGAGAAGACTACAGTCCAGAGGAGGTTGGTGGAGGTACCAGTCGGAGGATGGGGCTTAATGCAATGGAACGGAACGGAATGATGAATGGTATCCATGACCATTCCTCATTGTAATGCAGGGAAACGGAATGATGGATGTTATCAATGAGTCCGTCGTCGGATTTCTACCTCCACCAGCCTTCCCCTGCTTCAGTCAGGTATGACACAGCTAAGACCGTCAGAGGCTGCTATTAAGAGGGCAGGTAGGAGGCATAACACCTCCAAATCTCTTTACCTCAGATGATTCAGTCAGTGAGCGCTTGTAATTGCACCTCAAATTACTATCAAAATGCCAAGTGGAATCGTAGATCTCAGACAAGCAGAAAAGGTTGAGCTTTTCCATCACCTGTCTGGTTTCCTTGACTCCCTTCACTCAATCACTGGGAGAATGAGAGAGTGGGCTGGCCCGTCGCTTTGAAAGGCCCCTTTTTTCGTCAATTAAATGAACGACTAGACCTTTAATCTATGGTTATACCCCCTGTGTTAATGTTGCTAAGTGCGCTTAATTTCCAAGGGAAGGGAAAAGCAAGAAAAGAAAGTCAAAGTTAATGACATGCTTACAATGGTGGAGAGGCAACAATGAAAACTTTTCAACTGAACCTTAACCGTTAACTTACACTGTGAGTATAAGGCTTCCTTTGTATTCCTGCTCTACCTGCATCTGATCTCTCTCTCTCTCTCTCTCTCTCTCTCTCTCTCTCTCTCTCTCTCTCTCTCTCTCTCTCTCTCTCTCTCTCTCTCTCTCTCTCAGTGTTCCTGTTGCCAGTCCAACAGTTTGTACTGATGTCTCATTTTGCATTGGATACAGTAGCTCCACTAAAGGAGCTATATTTCAGAGAGTTGTCATTCTGGATATTTTTGTCAGCTATACCTGAGTTGCTAAGATACCACATGAACTGTGCTTTAAATAAACTGACTTAAACAGTTGTTTGTATGAAATAGGGTGAGAGTCATTGCACAAGCCATAAGTGTAACTATGTGGATTCATGAGTCGGGGAGAGTGGCAGAGAGAGAGAGAGAGAGAGAGGGGGGGGGGGGGAGGGATGGAGGGAGGGAGAGAGAGAGAGAGGAAGAGAGAGAGAGAGAGAGAGAGAGAGGGGGGGGGAGGGATGGAGGGAGGGAGAGAGAGAGGAAGAGAGAGAGAGAGGAAGAGAGAGCCTGAGAGAGAGAGAGGGACAGATGGAGGGAGGGAGAGAGAGAAGGAGAGAGAGAGAGAGTGCATATCTCTCCTCTCCTCTGGGATGTTCTCTTTATTTTTGGATGTCTGCATCACTCACTGTCCCAGCTGTGAATTCACAAAAACAACTCTTAATTTTGCAACAAGGAATAAATATGTGATCCATCCTCAATTGGACATTTCATCAGCTGGACAGCTCTGGTCTCAGGCCATGCATGATGCTGACCTGTCTAATACTGTGTGTGCATGCGTGTTTGTATGTGTATGTGTATGTGTGTGTGTGTGTGTGTGTGTGTGTGTGTGTGTGTGTGGCTCGTGTACGTGTCTGTGTATGTGTCTGTGTATGTGTCAGTGCGTAATTGTGCATGGCTGTCTAGTGTAAAATGCTAATTTGTTCAATGATTTAAAGTGTCTGTGACATGAATTAGAACAGCAGCATTAAACCACAGCACGCACATACTGTACACAGGAAGGCACACACATTGGGTTATGAAGCTTGCAATATTAGTAATCCATCCCCAACAAAGGCTTGTATGTTTTTTTAATAACCATGGTGTTCATGAATTGAACTACAGTATATGACATTGGAACAGTTTAATCAGAGATCCCCTCTTACCCTTGCTAAGATGCCTGTCAAAATTCAGTCAAATGAATCACATCTCAAGCAGAATGCCTAATATTGTATTGTTTGGAATATGGGAAAATACTGTAATAAAACAAATACTATGTGGTGTATCAACTCACGAATGACAGACTTGTCTCTCTGCATTGGATGTAGAGTTCAAAAGAAGAGAGTTGTAAAGTTTAATTACATGAGTCAATCAATGACATAACACTAGCAATAATAATCTACAATAGCTAACCTTATGGGAAGCTTGTATCTGCCAGTCTCCTGAATACATCTGGAGACAATTATCTAGACTGGAAAATCAATATTTACACAGCTACTATATGTCTGGTTTAAAAGACTAAGACTCAGGATCAGACCTTTATGAGGTTTGGTGGCGTAGAAGATTGTCTGCATGGCGCCTACGTGATACCTGATAACAAATCTTCTCTAGGCAACAAGGTTGATAGGGAAAGCCTGCAAAACCTTCCTGGATTGTTATAGGTAAAAAGCTAATTCTCAATTTGCTCTGAGGGGCATCTATTGTTGTTCCAGGGGTCCGGTTTAAGATCCATGGTGAGGCTGCATTTAGCCACTATGGTCCCAGACTTTGGAACGGCTTGCCAGAGGACTTGAGAGTGTGGAGTGTGGCAGAGAGTGTGGCTATCTTGTGTGGATAAAACAGCCATTTATAGCAACTTGCATTTTTACCCCTATTTCTATCTCCTATTTCTTGTTTTATTCCTGGTTTTATTGTGTTGTATTTATTGTATATATTTGTTTTATTGTATTGTAGGTTATGTACTATTGTTCAGCACTTGGAGCTGCATTCAATGCATGACTTTGATTGATTGATTGATTGATTGACTGTGTCCAGACAGAAGCTGTACATGACCATCATGTCTCACTTTGTCATGAACTATACTATTATGGAAATAGTTAAATGCACTGAACAGAATCGTCTGCAGATTTATTTTCACAGGCTGGTTGGTTAGCTTGTCAAAGTGCCATGGCTGTTATCCCCTAATCTCACTTGCTGAGCTGACTAATGTTGCCTCACAGGCTTTCAACGAGACAACGGCAGCACAGATAGATGGTGTCGTCTGCTGTGAGAAAGGGTGAACTAGGTATACACTTGGTTGTCAGTGGCAATACATGCTTGAGCCCACCTTTTGCAAAAATGAAAGCGAGTACAATTATGTAGTTATGGAGTCAAGGATGTAGTTAAGGATGTCAATCCCATTTCCTTAGAAAACCATAGTGACAACTCACACAGTGATGTTGTGAGCTTAGAATGATACGTTCTATCTCCGTCTAGGGTAGTTCAGAGATATTGAGCGTCAACGTTTTTACATTCCATTTATGTTTTGTGAGATGGAACCTTTGTATTTTATGAATTACTAACTCAAAAATGTCAACATTTTAAAAATAACACCACACAGGCATTAATAAACACCTAATGGATCAGATTATGTAAGAAACTCAATGTTGACAAAAAATGGAGATAGAACCTTATAATTCTAACATCACGATGTCCCTCCATGTTCATTCTGTTTTGTGGGTGGTGGTGGTTCAGCAGAGACTGGTTGTTGCCACCCCGATGCTGGAAATCTGCCTCTCAAAGCCCTCAGCTGGGCCCTCCTGCAACGCCCATCAATATCTACACCAGGCATTGAAACAAAACACCTCAGTAGTCCTATACCTTTTTAATCAACCCAGGATTCAGATTTTAATCAAACAATAGGCAAATACAATAATCTATAAATTCGGGGACAGTTCAAACAGTTGCATTGGAAACCTGAAAGGATATTACTTTCCATTAGCTTATCCTTTGACAAACACATTATATTTACTCGTTGTTAGGAAAACCTGTTCATACACATCCTGGGGAAATACTGTCGTCCATAGAGCCACAGTCCCCAACATAGAGTCTCCTGTATTTTGTTTGTTGTTATATCTGATTTTGCTGTTTTTATCTCATTTTGCTTTGTTGATTTTAATGTTTTGATATGTGGTTTTAAACTGTCTTGTAAGGTGTCCTTGAGAGCCTTGAAAGGCGCCCATAAATAAAATGTATTATTATTATTATTATTATTATTATTAGAGTCTAACCGACGTACTGAGCTTAACCACCAACTTGCCCGGTGTCAGTATGTATTGAGTAGAGTACTCTTTCCATTTTCAGTTGAAATCAATCAGATGCTTATCCAATGTCCACAAAGCCCTCTCTGTCTGCCTACAGTAGAAACGCTGCTTATCTGTCTGGCCCAGCCTATGCCCCTGCTGCGTGTTGTCTGGGCATGGGCTCTTCACAAGTCACAGCACACTGAGCACAGCATAGCACAGCCCTTGACAGGCAAACAAGTGGAAGAGGAGGCAAAGAGCACCATGTTAGCATAGTTATGGAGAAATCAGTCATCGGGGCATTTGTTTGTAGTGAATGCTCTATTTGGGTTGGGTAACACCTAACTTGTCTTATCCTGATTGATTTCGGGACCAAAAAATAGCACTTTACTGTTCTTGTTGGGAAAATTGGTATTGACTTAGCGACTGTATGGCGATAGAATCAACCGTTCCCTGAACCCAACACATTTTGCCACAGTAGCTAAAAGGCTGAAGTAATCTGAGACCATCTTTATCATTTGTTTTATGGACTTGCTGCTGGTCATTATAAAGAAATGATACATGGCCTGGTAGAAATAACTGTTCTGAAATGAACCCAAAGCCCAAACCACTTAGTGGCTTAGAAGGTCCTTTATTTACTGGCCATAGCCACACCGTGGAGCACACTGTTTTATTACTGCATTAGGGCTAAAAATAAATGATAACTCACTGTGTAATATTTTCCAGCTCTCATTTGCTTGTCACATAATTCAGTTACCAGCATTGAGTTTCAGAGCATTAAAAAGGAGGTTGGACCCCTGCAAATTACCTCAACGTGAGAGGGATGTTTGGCAGTAATGATATGTTCTCTTATGACTTGGGTGATGAGTTATTACCTAAACATCATTGTTATCATTTACTGGATGAATTCAGATGTTAGTATGACATACTATGGACTGGTCAAGATATATAACTCTTATTGCAAAGATGTATACAAACACTGGCTGTCAGTTCATCTAACCTAGTCTTGTTTTGAGTTTGCTCTTGGAGATCTTGGAGACGAATCATGGAGAATCTATTCAAGCAAAGATGTCACAAAGCAAGGCAAGGCACATTTGTCTATATAGCACATATTCATACAATTGAATGCAAACTCATACGGCTTTACATAAAAACATGCAATAAAATAACAATTAAAAAAGTTAAAATAGGTCATAATTTAAGATGAAAAATAAATTAAAAGCCGAACAAAAGAATTGCAGTAAAATAAACATTTAAAAAGTTTAAAATCAATAAATAAGAACAAATCAGTCAGTTAAAAACCTAGCCTTAACAGACAGTATTTAACAATTCTGTCATTTAAAAGCCGAACAAAACATAACAGTCTGAATCTTGTTATTTTAAATCTATAAAGGGCTGATCTAATGTTTTGTGATAGCTTGTTCCAGTTGTTTTCCGCATAGTGAGCGAATGCTGCCTCTCCACTTCTGGTGCTCATTCTTGTAACAGTTACGTAAAAAGCCAGCCTCAGATAATCTTAGGGATCTAGCAGGTTCATATGGCACAAATATGTTAGATATGTATTTTGGCCCTAAACCATTCAGAGATTTATAGACCAGGAACATGATTTTTAAAATCTATTCTGTGAGATACAGGGAGCCAGTGTAGTAATCTAAGAATGGGAGAAATGTGATCAAACTTCCTAGTTTTAGTCAGGACTCGCAGCAGCATTTTGAATGTTGTAACTGTCTAAGTGCCTGTTTGGAGAGTCCTGAAAAAAAGGCCATTGCGGACATGTTTTTCAAGATCCTGCTTGGACATACTGTATAACCCCTAATTCTCGTTTTTTTAAATGATAATAAGCTGTTGTTGTTGACTTAATGTGGGAGTAAAACTTAAGTCTGAATCTAAAATGACACCGAGATTTCTAACCTGATCTTTACATTGTATGGAAAGCACCAACCACTAGCCTCCTCTTTTTGGCTCCAAAGATAATAGTCTCAGTTTTGTCTTTGTTTAATTGTAATCAATTCTGACACAGTTATTAATTCGATCAATGCATTCCATAAGGGAGTGTATTGGTGCAAAATCTTCTTGACTTGAGAAAGGGCTACATACATGTGTGTGTCATCAGCCATGTTATAAGCAACGTTGTTATCCTGAATAGTTTTGCATAACGGGAGCATGTCTAAGTTGAATAAAAGAGGCCCCAAAATGGAACCGTGGGGAACTCCACACGTCATGCTTGTGCGGTCAGATATATAGTTACCAACTGAGACAAAGTAGTCCCTGTCCTGTAAATAGGACCTGAACCATTGTAAAACCTTCAGATAAGCCTACCAAGTTTTCTAGCCTGTCTAGGAGTATATCATGATCAAGAGTATCAAATGCTGCACTAAGGTCCAATAGCACTAGGACTGAGACTTTTCCGCATCAGCATTAAGGTTAATGTCATTTAAAACCTTAATAAGAGCTGTCTCGGTGCTGTGAATAGGCCTAAACCCAGATTGAAAGTGATCGAGAAGGCTACAAGAGGTCAGGAATTCATTAAGCTGTTTATAAACCGTTTTCTCAATTACTTTACCTATGAATGGCAGGTTAGAAATGGGCCTGTAGTTATTCATTATAGAGAAATCTAAGCTGCTCTTTTTTAGTAGCGCCATGACTGACTATAGCAGTTTTAAATGTTTTTGGAAAAGTGCCTGATACAAGGAAATTATTTACAATTTGCAATAAATCCACCGCAAGACAGCTAAAAACTGTTTTGAAAAAGGTTGTGGGTAGTGAATCCAGGCAACAGGTGGAGGTTTTAAGGTTGTGTACTGTTTCTTCAAGAGCCTTGACATCAATGGTTTTAAAATATGACATTGATACTGCTTTTGTGGGCTACCGGAGATGGAAGCTTGTTTCCATTTGTCATAATAGATTGTCTAATTGTTTTTATTTTGTTACTAAAAAAGGATGCCAATTCATTGCCTTTTTCAGTGGACGGGTTTGGCGCTAACTGAGCCTTCAGTTTGGTTAGTCTAGCAAAAATACTGTGTATTATTAACATCCCTGCTAATGATATCAGAGAAGAATGACTTTCTGGCTCTATTCAACTCAATGTTATAAGAATGCAGTTTCTCTTTGTACAGCTCCAGGAGAAAATGAAGTTTAGTCTTCCACCATTTGCATTCTGCTCTGTGACACTCTTTTTTAACCATTGTTACTACTACTACTACTACTACTATGAATGAATGAATGAATGGTCTTTATTGTCATTGCTACAGTACAGGTACCAAACAACGAAATTTAGGGGGGGTGGCTCCCCTGGTGTTAGGAAAGAAAAAGAAAAAAAAACACTTTAAAAAAAACACTGGTTTACATAAATAAAGGCTATGTACACTATCCACTATACTATACTGTACAGATAGACGACTAGGGTTGTCATATTGCACATAGTGTTATTGCACATTTATTTAAAGTGTCGCAGTTTGCAGGCTTGAAATGTACATATTTGTGCCTCAGCACTACACCTGATTTTTTTCAGTCCAGCAGCTGCCATCAATCCGTCCAGACTGTCCAGGGCCCAGAACCTAGGTCTCTGCTGTGTTCAGGGCCTGGACGGCCCTGTGGTAGAAGCTGTTCTTCAGTCTGTTTGTCCTTGCGGCCATGGTCCTGAACCGCCTTTTCGAGGGCAGCAACGAAGTGTTCGTACCCAGGGTGGGTTGGGTCCCTGGAGATCTTGGAGGCCTTCCTGAGACAGCGTGTGTTGTACAGCTCTTCCAGAGAGGGGAGGGGGGCGCCGGTGATCTTCTGGGCTGTTCTCACGACTCTCTGTAGCGCATTTCTCTCCGCGGTTGTGCAGCTGGAGAACCAGTTGCAGATGCCGTAGGTGAGGATGCTCTCCACTGCGCCGCGGTAGAAGGTCACCAGTATCTCCTGCTTGCTGTGTTCCTTCCTGAGGACTCTCAGGATGTATAGCCGCTGTTGTGCCTTCTTGATGGTGGCTTTTGTGTTGTCCTTCCAGGTCAGGTCATCCTGCATGTGCACCCCCAGGAATCGGAGGGTTGAGACTCTCTCCACGCTCTCTCCGTCGATGAGCAGGGGCTGGATCTCGGACTTTTTCCTCCTGAAGTCTACGATGATTTCCTGGGTCTTTGACTTGTTCAGCAGCAGGTTGTTAACCTTGCACAGCTTGCTCAGTTGCTCTACCTCATCCCTGTACGCCGCCTCGTCCCCCCCCGAGATGCATCCCACCACGGTGGTGTCGTCTGCAAACTTTACGATGGAGTTGCTGGGGTGGACGGGGGTGAAGTCGTAGGTGTAGAGGTTGTAGAGGATGGGGCTTAGCACGCAGCCCTGGGGGGACCCAGTGCTGAGTCTGAGGGCTGTGGAGGTGTGGGGGCCCACCCGCACCCTCTGGGGGCGGTCGGTCAGGAAGTCCTTGATCCATGCACATATAGAGTGTGATAGACCCAGGTCTAGTAGTTTGGTCACTAGCCTGTCTGGAAGGATGGTGTTGAAGGCGGAGCTGAAGTCCACAAAGAGCAGTCTCGCGTAGCTGTTTCCCCTCTCCAGGTGGGATAGAGTGGCGTGGAGAGTCGTCGCGATGGCGTCCTCTGTGGACCTGTGGGCTCTGTAGGCGGACTGGTATGGATCCAGGTTGGGCGGGAGGCGTGTGAGTATGTGGGCCCGGACTAGTTTCTCGAAGCACTTCATGATGATTGGTGTGAGTGCCACCGGGCGGTAGTCGTTTAGGCAGCTCACCGTGCTTTTCTTCGGGACTGGGATGATAGTTGAGGTTTTCAGGCAGGGTGGGATGGTGGCCTGGGACAGGGACTGGTTGAAGATGTTGGTGAAAACCACCGGCCAGCTGGTCGGCGCAGTCCCTCAGCACCCGTCCCAGGACGCCATCCGGCCCGAGGCTTTCCTGGGGTCCACCGCCTTCAGCACGCGTCTCACTTCATGCTCTGTGAGGGTGAGGCTGCTGAGAGCTGGAGAGAGTGGTGTTTGTGTTGTGGTTACCTCCGTTCGCCCCTCGTCGAACCGGGCGTAGAAGGTGTTCAGCTTTCCCGCCAGCAGGGGGTCGTCCTCTGCGGCTGTGAGCCTGTTGGCTCTGAAGTTTGTCATGTGCTGAACCCCCTGCCACATCCGCCTGGAGTCGTTGCTCAGGAAGCATTCCTCAATCTTCTCTCTGTGGTCTGCCTTGGCCTCTTTGATGCCGCGCTTTAGGTTAGCCCTGGTGGTGCTGTACAGCGGTGTGCTCTTCCCTGCGAAGAAGGCGTTGTCCCTCTCGTTGATCAGTTTTTGGACCTTCCCAGTCATCCATGGCTTCGTGTTGGGGTAGACCCGGACCCGTTTGTCCACGGTGACTGAGTTGGTGCAGTTCACTATGTGGTTCAGAACCGACGACGTGAACTGTTCCAGGTCCTCATGCTCATATTCCTGCCATGGGGTGTCATTTAGGCAGATCTGCAGTGGAGCGGACCCTTCAGGCCAGGTTCTGACAGTCTTAGTGGTGATGGGAGCACTTTTCCCCATGGTAGTGTATGCTGGGATCAGGAGGATTGACACATGGTCAGACATGCCTAGATGAGCTAGCGGTCTAGCCTTGTAAGCACGTTTGATGTTGGTGTATACCTTGTCCAGTGTTTTTTCTCCTCTTGTTGCACATTTAACATGCTGATAGAACTTGGGTAGTACTGCCTTCAGGTCGACATGATTGAAATCTCCTGCTATAATGTGAATTGCCTGTGGATCTGTGCTTTGTTGACCACTGATGACGTCATAAAGCCGCGCCAATGCTAAGCTACCGTCTGCATTTGGTGCAATATAAACGCTTGTAATATACACTGCATTGAATTCTCTCGGTAGGTAAGTGGGTCGGCATTTAACAGTCAAGTATTCCAGGTTTGGGGAACAGTGGCTACTTACAGTTTTCGTGTTTAAGCACCAGCTATCCTTCGTAGATATAATGATGCCGCCTCCGCGAGTCTTACCGCTGAGTAGCGTGCGGTCTGCGCGGTGTAAGGTCCGTCCTTCCAAGCTAATCGCGGAGTCCAAGATAGTTTCATTTAGCCAGGTTTCAGTGAGAATAATCACACAGCTATCTCCCACGATGTTATTTTTGGCAACCTGTAGTCTCAATTCATCCATCTTATTCGTCAGGGACCTGACGTTGGATAGGAAAATACTCGGCAAAGCAGGTTTGTCTGGGCTCCTCCTTAGCCTAGCTAACAGGCCTGCCCTGCAGCCCCGTCGTTGCTTGCGGTCCTTACGCCGACGTTTGCGCCTCAGGGAAGGGACTGAGTACCAAGGTTCTCCCGGTAAGCGGGCGATGTCGTGATAAATCCTTTGTTGCTTCAGGAACTCCGCTGTTACTGTCTTCTCGTTTTGCGTGCCAACTTCTAGTAAGTCGTGCCTGCTGTAGGTACTATTTACACAACCGTTCCCTATAAGTACTAAAATAAAAATGTACATATAAATGCACTTAAAAACACTAAAGAACACCAGTTTTGAAGCCACTCCAGCCGCAGCGACTATGCGCGCAGCCATCTTGCTTTCTTTCTATCTATAATAATAATAACTTTGATATCTATAGTGCCTTTCAAAAACCCAGGGACGCTTTACAATTCTAAAGGGGAATGGTCAGACAGACAAAACAGAAAACAAACAAAGCAAAACAGAAACAGTGACTAGGGGCCAAAGGCCTTGGTGAACAGATGGGTTTTAAGGGCTGATTTGAAGGAGTCCAGGGTGGGGGTGTTGCGGATCACTATGGGGAGGGAGTCCCAGAGGGTAGGTGCAGCCACGCTGTAGGCTCTGTCCCCAAAGGTCCGTGGGTTGGTGCGGGGGGTGGACTGCAGGCCCATGTCTGCGGACCGCAGGTTCCGGGAAGGGGTATGTTGGGAGAGGAGGTCTGTTAGGTACTGGGGGGCGCAGGCGTGGAGGGATTTGTAGGTGAGGAGGAGGATTTTGTATGTGATGCGGGACTTGACCGGGAGCCAGTGGAGGTGAATGAGGGTGGGGTGATGTGCTGCCAGGGCTTGGTGTGGGTGAGAACCTGGCAGCTGAGTTCTGCACGTACTGGAGCCTGTCCAGGGCTTTGTTGGGAACCCCGAACAGGACTCCATTGCAATAATCCAGACGGGAGGTGACGAACCAGCATTTCTTTACCAGAGATTCATTCGATTTTGACGGGTGCAATGTCATCAAATATAACAGTCGTTTTTGTGGAGAAAATCATGTAGAAGCTCATTTACTGGGGCAGATGTGAGGCTGAGAGTAGCTGATATAATTTCTATGGATTTGGTGCCAGTATATTCACTGATGTGCTGTTTCTTCGTAAGTTTTGACTTAGAGAGAGTAACCAGGCAGAGATTCAGTTCAAGAAAAATGCTAAAGTGATCAGACATAGTAACATCTATAGCCATAATAAATGAAGCTGTAAGGGCTCTGGTGATGAATAGATCTAGTGTATGGCCCCGAATATGAGTAGCACCATTAGCTTCTACGTATAATGATATTGAAGTCCCCAGATACATGCAAGTCTAGTGTTGTTAGGGTATATACTATTCTGCACAGAAATAAGACTTTGTTGCATTCACAATGGCTTTCACCAAGTATTTTCAGACCCAAAGAACCATAGATACAGTCCTTGTTTCCTAGGTCGCGAGAACTAATTAGGTGTTCAATTTGATGGCCATTCGTGCTCTAAAGACAGGATTATCTAGCAGCAGTGGCACTGCTCTCTGGGTAGGAATTAGTCATAGCCTTCATTATTTTTAACCACTTCAGAAATAATTGTAATTTTCACCCACAGACAGCACTAATTTACTGTTCAATTTATTTTCTTGGTTATGTCTGGTGATCTGCTGTACCAAGCAATGCATTTCATTTAGCTTTTTGAATGTAATCATTTATAATGAATTCTTGCATGAAGTCAGGCAATACCTCACACGCGTTCAATATTGTAAAACGCAATATAGCCTCTGTACACTATTAGATTGCAGTATCAGATTGTTTGAGGGGTTGGTTCTTCCTAATGATTGAAATTGAGAGCGAATCAGGAGCATTTGCTTTATTGTTCAGGTTATTACCATCGCAACAGGCTGTATGTCTTTTACAACAAGTGTTTTGTTGGACAGTCATTCAAAATGCTCAATAGTCTATTCTTTGTCCACCCACTCACACATGTCCTATTGTGTAGCGACTAATGAAACAAAAACGTATTGACATTTCCCTTTTCAATATAATCATTGCTCTATTATATTTTAGTAAGCACAGCTGATTTGGATCTGTTTACGCAATAAAACTGTAGATTTAAATGTTCTTAAATGACATTTTATGTTCTATTTTGCTAAATATTCTCTGGGTTGTTGGTTTAATTAATCAGCGACTGCAGTAGTTTTAACTGAATAAAATAAGGTTATTGACAACATGTTGATGACCAATAGGGATATTATTCTGTTATGAAACTAGAAACTCTAGTATAGTTTACAATGTGAGCAACTGCTGCTTGCAAAATAGTTATATTTTCAAGTTTGCTCATTGAAATTCTGCACTGTGGAACACTTTGTCTCGGTGGCATAGCCTTAAACAAGCATGGCAGTGTTTCCCCATTCCCCTCTCCTTTTCCTCTCCCCCTCACTGAAAATAACCAGGAAAGGTTAACTGGCACCTTTCAGCAGTTTCATCCAGTGAGAACATTGATCTCTTTCTATGTAGGCAGAAGAGCAGATGAGAGGCCTCACCCTGCAGTCCTGCACCGAGCAGTGTAAAGGAAAGGGTTGCAAAAGGAAAAAGCACGAGGTTTTCTATGAGACTTGATAGCCCTTGTTGTTTTTTCTCAAGAGAAGATAGCATTTCTACTGAATTCTGTGCATGATCTTAATGTAATCCTTAACCTTTTTAGACAATATATACAGTAACACATTCCTATGCTCACAATTATGGTTGGTTAATATCTCCTAATGCTGTCCGCCCTTCTCTTGTTTCTGTCCCAGGTCTCCTTCTTCCTGTTTATAGTATTTGTGGTGTACACCATGCTGCCCTTCTCCATGCGTGATGCCATCATCGCCAGCACCCTGACCTCCTCCTCCCACACCATAGTGCTCAGTGTGTGCCTGTCCACTTCCACAGACAGAATGGAGCCCCTGGTCTGGCAGGTCAGTGGCAAGGCAACCATCGCCAAATCACACAGCCACACAGGTAGAACTGACACACTCACAAAGCACCAGAAACTATAACAACAGCAACAATGACTTGACGTTTGACAGATCACGACGATATGTTGATGGTATCAGTTGTGGACAAAATTACTTTCACTTATGTGTTTCCCACAAGGAAGGATATCTTTGTATCTTTTTAAAGAATTCTGGGCCAATTTAAAATCAGTGCCTTGAGTTTTTGCTCTCATTTAGCTCACAAAATGTCATTTTCAAGTAAATAGTCGTTTTACAAACAAACAAATGTGACCTTCTGGCCAAAACCAATTTCTGTACAGAGTGAGCAATATACATTCTAATGTATTTTAAAAAGGTCAGTGTCTCTCTAATTGTATTACTGATTGCTGCACAGAATGTTGTTGAAGCTAGCCTTCTGCTCACCAATCTGAACAGGATAGATATCAATAAATCTCAGGAAATCAAATCACCAACATACTGTAAATCCCTATGAAGCGACATCACATCACCAACATGTATCACTATGAAGCTGTATCCCATGCGCCTTTTCAAGCGGATTCCATTATTATCTGGATGGTGCTCTGTTATTTTCCTTTATCCTGCAGCTTTGGTGCGTTGTGTAAGCAGTGTGCTTTCATTTGAATAGTGAGGTGCTCGGGGAGCACCACTGTACTGACATCTGGAGAGCCTGGGGCAATGTGGCACGAGGAACACTCTGCCAAATCCCACTCCGCTTTCATGTTGAAACTGCTCACTTATTTGAGCTAGTGTAAAGTGCAACATCTTTAACAGAATTGCATCAGGAGATTTTTCTTCTGTGAGCTGTTAAAGTAACAATGAAAGGATGCAGTACTGAAACGTAGAGGGTAGCAGTCAGGTCGATTGATTCGACCGGGTAATAAAGCCAAATTGTTTGGAAATGGGCAGAGTGAAGGCGGGGATGGCATCACAGCTTCATGAGAGGAACTATTGTACAGTTGCTCTGGGGATTGTGCCTCAGTTGGTTACCATGGTGGCAAGCTACTGGGTAGAGGAGCTGCCAAGCCAAGGTCTCAGAAGCCTATGGGTATGTGTCAGTGCCAACTCTGCCATCAACTATCTACTTATCCTAGCCAATACTAATTCATTATTGTTAAATGGACCTACCAAGTACAGTATGAATTATATTGCGATTCATAGTTGGTGCAGCTTCGATGTAGGCATTGAAATGCTGTGGTGCACAGCTGGTGGTCTGACTGCCCAGCTTTTTTCCCTTGAATAAATGAGATTTTCGGATATAAAACACTATATGTGTCACTGGTACAGAGATGCTAGATTCCATTATGACATAACGTTTGCCCATGAGGCCTCCAGTAAATGAAAGCATCTTCAGTTCCCCAGTGGTAATGAGAATAACACTGGCGGCCCAGGGACCTGGGGTGTGGAGCACAGTAACACAATCCTCAAGATGAGTAGATGATTTGATCGGAAACAGCATCATCTCTTCCCAACAACACAATGATTTTCTTTAATCTAGAGTCATCAATAGCGGAGGCTCGTTCCTCCTCCAAATGTCAGAAAAGGTAGCGCTGATTTGCACTGTTCCACTTGAAAACCCTTACAAGTAAGCATTTCTCCAGCACTTGGTTATCTCCTCTGTACAGGATGGTTATGTTTACCATTGCACTGTAATTGGTGTTTTTTCGAGTTTGTTTTCAGTGACTTCCTTCCCCCAATTTCCCAATTAAAAATGAAGAAAAAAAATGTGTTAGGCAGTGTCTATGTGCCTGCTAGTATCATTAAACAGGCGATGTGAGATAACACTGCGATGCTGAAATCACAAACACTGTATACTGTATGGTATAGACAGACTCTTTCTAATACTGTAGGCTGACGTAGTACCACAAACACAGTCAATTTTCTAACTGTAGTACCTCAAACACAGTCAATGTTTAACTGTAGTACCTCAAACACAGTCAATGTTCTAACTGTAGTACCTCAAACACAGTCAATGTTCTAACTGTAGTACCTCAAACACAGTCAATGTTCTAACTGTAGTACCTCAAACACAGTCAATGTTCTAACTGTAGTACCTCAAACACAGTCAATGTTTAACTGTAGCAGCTCTATGACAGGAAGTATGACAAGCACACATACAGTAGAGATTGAGGAGCACATAAAGACAGGAAGTAAGGATTTACTCTAACTCTAATTCAAAGCTCTCTGTGTGGCTCAGTACTTTACGGTGACACCAGGGTCAGTGATTGAGGCCACTTGGTAATGTATGAAGGCATCAATGTAATCTCAAACTAATCATCTTAAATAGCCTAATTTTATATGTTCCTTGAGATTAGGTTTGAAATTAAATTTTACTGCCATCCAAATCTAATCAAGATGCAATTTGGTGCGTGTGTTTTTGACACAGATCCAGTGTATCCAGTAGAAGATCGCAACTAATTCTTTTTTTAATGTAGCCCGGTAACAGATTCTCACAGTAGACAAATCCTGTCATTCTCCAAGTAAAACATGTCTAATGTCTAATCTCCATATATAGTATAGTGGTGTGATATTTGGCCTACAATGCAGGGGCCCAGAGTGCCGAATATCAAGGGCGGATAACAGAAATTGTCCAGGCAAAATCCCAGCAGGTCAAAGTAAGCCTACCAGTGGATATGTAACAAATTAAAACACACTTTCCTATTGTTACAATCTCTGTCACTCTTTTCTGAACTGCTCTTTCGCTGATAAACAGCTGCAATTGCCAAACCCAGCATTCCCTGCGATTTGACACGAGATCAACTGTGTGGGGCGAATCGGATGAATTACCTCCCGGCAATCTAACAAGAATGGGTATTAACAAGAATGGGTATTAAGGGTGTTTTTTGCAGTAGGACCTGATTGTGGGGAACATATTTAGTGGAAGTGTAGGCTACTTTGACTGGACGATACCATGTGAATACAAATAAATAATCTGTATGCATTTAGTCCAATTAATTATTGAGGACAGGGTTCATGCAGTATTCCATGGTGTATGTTTCTATACCAGTCAGTAGCCTAAAGGTGTGTCCTATATAAGCCTATTGGCCCACTTTGGACTCACTTGAAACAAATTCATATATCCAGTGATTTACTGTCCACAGGATAGGGTGCTGCTAGCCTATAGCCTCCACACAAATCAAACAATCACTCATGTACCGTATTTTCCGGACTATAAGTCGCGGTTTTTTTCATACTTTGGCTGGTCCTGCGACTTATAGTCAGGTGCGACTTATATATCAATAATTCATAATCTCTGGCTGACATGAACTGACATAGGGTAATCTCTGACTGACATGAACCAAGGAGTAAATCCGCTAGCGCCTCATACACGATAGAATAGCCATTATACTTGACAATGTGGACATTAAACACGACAATGTGGACATTAAACATGATGTTATGGACCTTATACACAATGTTATGGACGTTAGAAACGATATTAAAGTCATTTATTCCTTCCAGAGGCTGTTTAACGTTGCAATGTTGTACCCGCGAGTAGCATTTTGCTACTTCCGGTAGCGCTTCATACGCGATAGAATAGCCATTATACTCGACAATGTGGACATTAAACACGACAATGTGGACATTAAACATGATGTTATGGACCTTATACACAATGTTATGGACGTTAGAAACGATATTAAAGTCATTTATTCCTTCCAGAGGCTGTTTAACGTTGCAATGTTGTACCCGCGAGTAGCATTTTGCTACTTCCGGTAGCGCTTCATACGCGATAGAATAGCCATTATACTCGACAATGTGGACATTAAACACGACAATGTGGACATTAAACATGATGTTATGGACCTTATACACAATGTTATGGACGTTAGAAACGATATTAAAGTCATTTATTACCTTTTAGAGGCTGTTCAAAGTTTCATTTTTCCTCCGCGACGCCATGTTGTTAGCCCCGCGCTAGCTAGCGGCCTTTACACTCGATAATACAAGTATTCCTTAACCTTTCAGAAGAAGTTTCAACGTGAATTATGTCCTTCCTGGGCTTACAAATCCTCTCATGTCTCTTCACAGTGCCAGACTAGAGTCAAGCTCAACAGGGTCTTCTTTCCCCGCTGATTCCGCCAAGCCCGTTCCCTTGAACCATGCGACTTATAGTCCAGTGCGACTTATATGTGGTTTTTTCCTCTTCATGGCCCATTTTTGGCCTGCTGCGACTTATACTCGGGTGCGACTTATAGTCCGGAAAATACGGTAGTCTACAAACAGGAGCTTTCATACACAAACCCGGCAACTTCAGGGCCGTGTATAATGTGGGTTAACTTGGTTAGGATAGAACAGGGTAATCTAGGACAAAATACACATTGATTGATTGCTTTTGAATAATACTGTACAACGTCCTTGCTGCTGAGTAATGAATCAAATAAACACTACGACATTGGCCTCAAGAGGCAACGACCCACTTGGATGAGAGACGAGAGTGGACAGGAGGGACAAAGCCTGGTGGCCAGAGCTGCTTTTGGAAGCTTTTCTGCAGGCTATTCTTCATCATTTGACAGGGTTGTTCCTTCCCAGTATTTGCTTTACCACGTTGTGACAATTTCACTGTAAAAATAAAAAAGGCTTGGGCTAAATATAATATAGTTCCTTCTAAGCCGAAGGAATCAGAACCAACTATTTTAACCGTTGGTGGGCAAGTGCATGCATGCACGTTCTCACTGTCCCGTTAATCCAAAACTAATGCTCAAATACTTACAGATAAGTACTACAACAACTCCCCATGCAGTGCGAGCCCACGCACGTGGCCCGTTCCCCCGCTCTCATACACTGTCCTGTTTACCTCAACTCCTAAACTAACCCTCAAAGCAAGGTTGAATTAGACAAGCAATAAGCACAAGGCCTGCAACGCGGGATTCAAACAGTTACCGTCGGCAACTCACACAAACTGTCTGTCATTCTCCTGTGGGCTGCATTTAGATAACTCTATTAAATGAAGTAAAGTAAATATATGATTCCAGACGAATAAAAGAAGCATGACTACAACAGAGTCTAGAAACATGAGCTCAGCTTACATGGAGGGGGATAGAGACCTGTTATTTGCGTGCAGGTAACGGTGATCTTTTTCTCACACAGGCTACTTGGTTTTTATAAAAGTAGACATTGACTGCTTTCAAATAATACTGTCCATGGTCTGCTTTCAAGCTATAGGCTATAGGCTACTATAACACAAGTACTACTACTACTACTACTACTACTACTACTACTACTACTACTACTACTACTACTACTACTACTACTACTACTACTACTACTACTACTACTACTACTACTACTACTACTACTACACTCAACAGCCTATTGCCTATAGGAGAGGATGGATGCTACATGAGGAAACTGCCTCATCTCAGCCTCAGGAAACATACTGTACATGTTCAGTAGGCTATTCTTAGAATAACATGATATCTTTGGAGGGTTGTTCATTACCACTGTCACTCTCAGCTTTCCCACATTGTGGCAATAACCCTAACCCTAACCCTACTGTATAAAATATACGGTAGACAGACAACACTGAGGTAGACAATCTGATCAAATAATTTTTCATCACATTGTAGGATTTAGGATATCGTTTTCAGTTACAATTGCAATATAATCATGTGTTAAATGTTTAAAAAATATGGAATGTACTGCTTTTTTTTTTTTTTTTTTTTTGGTGCCACATCTTTTGTCTAAAGACAATAGCCAAAAGTGACTACTCCGTGAAAGGATGTGTTGGCTTCTGTGTCAAGGGTTAGGCCTACCTATCGGACACTAGCTATCAAAAGACTAATCATGTGTAGCAGTTATATACATAGAAGTAAGGGTGTTGATGGATTTAAAGTACACACAAGCTAGTTCATCTTCATCTGTGAAGTAAATTAGACAAAGAGGTGGACTTATTTTAGATGTTCATCCTTAGTCACCATTGTATGGTGTGTATCTTCTATAAAGCAAAAGCAATGTTTTCTGACCTAGAAAACAGCTATACTTTTAATATACTACCAAAACAAATCTGCTGGTGCAATCGTTTTTCCAATACTGCATTTAAAAGACACTGGAAATATACACAGGACAGATTCTCTGTTCTAATATTCAAGGTTTAAAAGACAAAACAACTATTGTAATTGCATTCATTTATTTTATTATCAACATAATATGTTGCTTTTAATTTTCTATGTTATCCCTAAAATAACATGTTCTCAACAGCACATCAATTATGACTAATGTTTTTTTATTCATAAGGGCAGTTTGGACTAAAGGGGGATGAGTGTGTGCTGTATCATGACCTGCTATTGTTGGTCATGCCCTCTGTGTGTTGCGTTAAATAAAGCTTTCCACAAGTGTTCACACCCCTCGTGAAGGGCCTTTGACTGTGAATCAGTGCATCTTTTTATTTACCAGCTACAAAGCCAAAGGCCATGTGTAGAGTACAATTGAATTTGTTGTCATTGTTTAACATTGTTGATGGCTTTCCACCAACCAAAACAAGCTCAAGCTCATTTTTACACTCTGCCTCTGAAGTACAGTACATGTCATGTGTAATTATAGAGGAGTTTACATGCTGGTATACGCTCAACACAAACACAATCTTCCACCCACACAAAAAAATCAGTTAGTTAATCATCAGTCTGTATCACAAAACGGACACTTTATGTAATATTTTAGGTTCTCAATTTTCAAATGATGAGGGGGTGGACTGGTACTGGTAACAGCTGCCAACTCCAGCATCTGTGAAGTTGTTATGTTGGCCTCCTCTAAATATGTAGCTAACATACCTGTTCTTAATACTGAGTACTTCTGTTATATTACACAAGAAGGGAAGTTCAGATGTCAATAAATACAAATATTGCTATGAACAAAATATCTCAAATAAGTTTGATTGAAACTGAAGGAACGCTAATTATTTATCAAGCTGTTACATCGATCACTATTGATCTCTTCAATTCCTTTGATTTGATTGTGTCCTACTTACACCACAGTAGACAAGCCAATGAATACCACCTCATTCTGCCAATACAACAAACCCAGAGACAAACCACTGGAAACATTGTGTAAATGTGAACCATCGAATGCACGACAAAGGATTGGATATTCCCGGCATGTCCAGTCCATTTAGCTTTTAACTGCAGGCTCATTGGCTCTCTGATGAAGCGGCTCTCTCGTTTATGAGCCGCTACCCCCCCCCCCCCCCCCCCCCCCCCCACCCCTATGGAGGGCCCCACCATAGGTGTGTGGCCCTAATGGCCATATGAGAATATGTTTGAGTCATGAATTAGATATTGATATTCAAGCTTTGCCAAAATATGAATACTCATTTATTTGTGGGAGCATATAATGAAAGTGAGATGGTTAAACAGTTATTCTGATATGGACCTGTGTGTCTGAAATAAAGTCAAAATCGAATTATTCCAGTGGCAGTGCATTTCATCATTCATTCATTACAGAGAAGTGTCTGCGTTACGTAGTTCTAAAATAATTAGTATAATTACCTAGGCCAGCAAAAACTCTTTTTTATATACATTTTTTATTGGTGGCCAATAAAAGTTCCATTAAATTCAAATAAAACGATTTTTCCTCACTTAATATCCAGACTGCCTTTTTAATATTGAAATGAATGGGGAATTAAAATAATGGGTCAAATGTTTTGGGTTAGAGTGTTGGAAAGTTATCTTCTAAATTGAACATTTACATGTTTCTTTAAGTGATAGTTTGGTATAGCATGTGTTCATTGTAAATGATAATTCATTTTCTTGCACATATAATATATAGATGGTATATTTTGTACTCCAATAGGAACCTCTCACTGAAATGCTTTCAATTACATTGTGGAGGGTGTGGAGGGCAGCACATTCTAAGCTTGATGTTAGTAGCACAGTGTATTATCCTTGACTCAAGGATGTGCTCCATCTCTCCTGCTAAAAAGCTATGGGTGAGAGTGTCTTAAGCCCTCTCTCTTTGAAGAGATCCTGAAAGCCAGATCTCTCATGGCTGGAGTTTCTAATGGGTAATTAAAACTGGCTTCACACACATTCTCTGATTTAAGATAGGCAGAGTTCAGTCTGAGCCAGCACCCCTCCACACACCCCTGCCCACTCCCCTCCAGATTGCCACCTTAAAATGAGTGTCACACGCTCAATTTTAGGTGTTGGAACATGATATCCAAAAACGCTGAGGTGATCCCCTCATCAACAGTGGCCTTTGAAGAATGTATCTTGGAGTGCATATCACTGATTATGAAGGCAAGCCGAAAATACAGTAATATGTTATGCAAAGAAAAAGCTCTGTTTGTAATATGACTATACATTTGTAACTCGTTCGTTATATAGCATAGGCCTACTAGCCAACTGTCTGTATCTCAACTGCCTGCATCTGAAGATGGATAACCAACCTACAGTATTATTATTGCATTGAAATATTATTGATGTTCAGAAGCAACTGATCAGAAGTAGGCTTCCTACAGCTGGAAATGCATTGAGATCCTTGCAGTCTTGAAAACTGAGAAAGAGTTGAACTTCATTGTAGGTTGGGCTAGCAATAAACGCATTGCGGGTGATGGGGACTAAAACTGCTCTGTTCATTGGCTGCATTTCTGTATGTTTCTGTATGAATCTCAAATGTAGGTTTTTGGGATAGACATTTTTGAATATACCGGTAGGCCGAATCAGAAGCCTAATAGAGTTAAGAATATTAGGCTACTGTTTTTAGGACATTATAATACGATGAAACGGTTGATCTAACGCAATCAGTTGTTTATGGGGCTTTAATTTATCCTCAATATACCTCAATTATTGAACACTCATGAGTTGAGGCTTGAGGCCACAGACAATTGCCTTAGGTATGCCTTAAGGTAGGTCCACCAGGGCCAAGGAAGGCTTCGTGCCTAGGTTCAGGTAATCTGTAGTTATCCTAGTATCTAGTCCTCTATTTTGGCCTTGGGGAGCAAGGGGAATGACTCACCTGGCCAATTTCACAAACCTGACCTTAAAGATGTTGGATCCATATCAATGCCACACTCGCTCTCTTCTGTCCAGTAATGGATTTGCACATGAGAATACAGAAAACTACTTGTGAATTGTTTTAAATATATTTTTGCACATTGCACATACCTATTTTTTATATAGCCTCTATCTGTATACATCTGTACATACCTTAACTGTACATAGCTCATAACTGTATATATCTCTAACTACCGTACTTGCCATACTGTACCTAACTCTATCACTGTCATGTTTTATATCATGTTTTATATATTTGCACTTCTGGTTAGATGCTAAACTGCATTTCGTTGTCTAGTACTTGTACTCTGCAATGACAATAATGTTGAATCTAATCTAATCTAATCTAATCTAATGAAATGAAGATATTCTCACCACATCACTACATCTATGTTTAAAGACAATGTTTTGTTGCAGGTCATCCATTGCTGAGATTGAATAGAATAATAATTTACATACAAGTGCTAACACCATGATAAACAGCAGTTGATGGGTAGTCTCTGCAATGAATATATGCTCTAATTTATTTATTTTTCTTCTTGACGAATCTAAAATGTGGCATCTAATACATGCTCTAATTTATAATTTTTTCTCCTTGACGAATCTCAAATGCGGTGTCTCTACTATTTGTTGTGCCATGTGCAGAATCAGTGGGGAGAAGGTCAAAAATAGTCTGGCCCAAATAAAGACAACAGATTTGAAAACAGATAAACCAGAGAACAGCATGCACATTGCATAGGCACACGGTTTTCTCCTGTTCTTAATATATGGTATAGTACATGTTATCATCGAGCAAACATACATGGAATGGCAAACTGGATGACTATCTGGTTACCAATTGACTAGTCAATAGGATGACTGTATGATATTGTTGGTGACTAGACGCTCTGTTCTTGTATGTTTTAGGAGCTTATTTAACGTAAAGTAAGTAAAGTTATGCTTTGTTCATGGTTCAATTGTTGTTACTTTGATAGTAACTTGGTTGTACTGGGTGGCTAGTTGGTAGAGCATGGTGCTAGCAAAACCAAAGTTGGCAGTTCAATTCCAGCTGAAAGCATAAAGTATACTGTACACAGAAAAATATGCCCCTGAAATACAGACATCTATGTTCTACAGTAGCAGTGATTTAATGCTCCTCGTGGGATTCAACACAGGCAAGCTGCAAGGCAGGAAGTAGCAGGTCTCTGCTGTCAGGAGAAGGTCACAGTGTTAGCATAAACTGACACAGAGAGACATTCTGCAGACATTATTCCACTCTGAATGAGTAATTTGAATGTACATCGGAAAGTATTCAAACCCCTTCACTTTTTCCACATTTTGTTGTGTTATAAACTCAATATAAAATGGATCAATCCATAAACAATACCCCAGAAGGACAAAGCAAAAACACGTTTTTTGACATTTGCTTCTTTTTTTATTATTATACCTCATGGACATAAGTATTCAGACCCTTTGCTATGACACTCTTAAAATGGGCTAAAATGCAAAAATGTCATCAACACTCAACAAGTTGAATTGAGTCTCTCTCAATCTTCTCTCAACTCTCTTTCATATCTTAATGCAAAGATAATGGGCCTGGAGAAACTTACAAAAATCTACAAAATTGAATGGTTGAGAGGAAATTGCATAGTCGATGGGACATCATCATTCAATTCAATTCAAACAACTTTGTCCCACTAGGGGCAATTAGTTTAGAGCAGCATGTTCACAGAAAAACATCACGTCTTTCCACATACAATCAACAACAACAACAACAACAACAACAACAACAACAACAACAACAACAACAAGTGCATCAGAAGATTATTTGTGGGTACCTTGAAATAATACAATTCAACAGTCAATGAATACCATGGATACGCGCTATAGCCTACAGTGCATCGCTGGCCTATCCAAGCACCTACAGGGAGTTTAACAGTCTGACCACAGAAGGGATGAAGGAATAGCGGTTTGTTCTACAAGCAGGCAAGGCAGAAAAAGGAGAAAATTCACCCGCCAGAACATGACCCGGAGACGCTAAAATGCATCACCTCATCTCAGACACTCTACAAAATTGGTCTATAACCAAGTGGCCAAAAAATAATCCCTTAATGGAAAATAATCTATCTCATATCCATATTTGTGTTTGCAACAATGAATTTAAGTGATACAGCAAAGAAAGTGGCTGGAAATACAATGCAGTTTCCGCATCATTTCTGGTGTGAAGCTACATCAAGTTATGGATGTTTGTCACTGGTATGGACTGGGGAGTTTATCAGGATCAAGAGAAAATTATGACATTTGCTGAGTTGGTAGTGACATCCTAATCTATACAGTGTGTATTTGAAATCAGAGACCCAATAAAAACAAAGTAGTTTTTAATATTAATATTAATTCCAAAATGAAATTAACTATTATCCTTGCATTAAGATGGACTGAATTCAACTTATTGAGTGATTTGTTGATGACATTTTTGCATTTGAGCACATTTTAACAGTGTCATAGCAAAGGATCTGAATGTACAGTACGAGGTATTTCTGTCATTTTGAGGTATTTTTATTCAATTTTAATAACTTTACTGACATTTCAAAACATGTGTTTTTGCTTTGTCTTTGTGGGGTTTTGTGTGTGGATTGATGGCAAATAATTGTTAATTTAATCCATTTTAAATTGAGCCTATAACACAATAAAATGTGGAAAAAGTGAACAGGTCTAAATACTTTCCGAAGGCACTGTACTACCACAAAGCATCAGAATGACTTCCCTTGTCCACAGTATTTATTTGCATAAAGTCACTCATTATAAGCCAAAAGATGTGAATAATCAAAGTTATGGAAGTTTATTTGCCCATGTAAATGTAGTATGAATACATTTTAACCATTTAGCAGGCGCTTTTATCCAAAGTGACTTACAAGAGATTACGGGGACAGTCTCCGTAATTTAGGGGTAAGTGCCTTACTCAAGGGCTAGTGGTGGTGTTCCCAGGTGGAATTTGAACTCATGACCTTCTGATCACCAGTCAGTTCATGTCAGCAATGGAGCAAATTGCCAGCGGTAAAATAGAAAGGTAAACAAAGGAAAATATGTAAAATAGATGCAGTTACAGAACCATTAAATGGCCCATTTGCTTCAAATGTGTCAAATATTGAGCTCAAGGTTATCTGCCCTCCGGGCTCTTTTAAAATGCACCTCTCATCATTGCACACTGACCTATCATAATGCAGTCCTAATGGAACTGCCTCTGCACTGCAGAGTGAATACCTGAATGGAGAAGCTGGGCTTTGTTGATATGGGCCCACAACAAGCCATTTTGGTCCAACTCTAAAAGGAATTGTATGAATTTCTATGGAGTATCGTCTCATTTTAAGTGTTATTGTTAGCTATTTGTTTGTGCATCCAATGAGGTGATTTAGAATGAGGAATAGTATGAACAGGACAATGTATCCCCACATTATTCTATTTTTGTATAGAGCTAACAGAATTGTGAATTTGTCAAGTGGAGGGAGGAGATAGAACAACTCTGTTGGCTCTATGTGATGTATTTCTAAACCCCATACATGGAAAAAGCTCAGCTCAGCTCAGTGGGTCATGATAAGTTCACTTGTGTTGTGTAGCAAAGCCAGAGGTACGTACCAGCTGTTACTCTATGGTAAACGTATTCATGACTAAACTGCCACTAGCGAAAGAAACCCATAGATTACCATGAGAATAACTGTATATTTTAGGCAACGCTTTCTAAGTCTCATTGGGAAAAAGGTGGCAGACTGTTCCGTCTTAAATTTCCTGGATAGCGTAAGTGCAACTCAACACGTTGTCTGACTAATGAACACATTCAGTACTGTACCTCAGGTAGCAGCCTTTCCCAATCATATGCTGTCTAATTTGATCTCAAAGTCAGTAAACAGCACTCAGAAGAGAGCACATAATGTGTCTCTATTCATAATGCATATGATCAAACTCTTCATTTGAGAGTCTTTTGAGTCTCTTGAGTTCATCCTGAATCAATACTATGTATGGTCTACTCTAGACTCTAGACACTACAGGGCTTGAATGAAATGAATAACAAATTGTCGTTTACCGTATAATGATGTGTCTTTCATAAACTAGCCTTTCGCCCTCAACGTACAGTGCAGGGTTGAAAGCATTAAGGCAGTGGAACAGATGAAAGAGAGGCTGGAATCAATAGAGGCTCTCTGGATTTGGGATTAATGAAGATGGGGCAGGAAATGCTGAGCCGAGACGTTTGCTTCCGAGACAACCAGAGCATGAGCCCCACTCCTGAACTGCTAATGTGATGGATTTAATCTTACATGCTGAGATGGTCCTTGAGAACAGTGTTAAAACATCTCACATTACTCTTGCTGGTAATAACATTACACCGTTTGTGGTAGAAAATGAACCACACAAGAGATTTGATCATTTGTTTGTTTATTTCTTTGTTGTCTTTCTCTTGTTTCTCCTGTAGATTTTGGCCAATGTCATCATTTTTATCTGTGGGAACATGGCTGGAGCTTATCACAAACACCTAATGGAGCTGGCCCTGAAACAGACATACCATGACACCTGCAACTGCATCAAGTCTCCCATCAAACTGGAGTTTGAGAAACGACAACAGGTTTAGTATAGATCTTACTGCTAATTAAGAATTTGGGAAAATCCATCAGTTTGGAATACATCTGAAATACACATGCAATATACCCAGACAGACTCTTTCTTTCAAACAAATATACTGTTTATATGTTTTCTTTCGGATTTTTAAGGTGAGACAATACAACACAACAAAAGATTAAGCAAATTCACATTCTACAAACAAAATGTACACATTACAGAATTACACATTAAAACACATAATCAAAACCAAACAACAAAAAACAAACAAACAGACTCTTAATTCTAAACCACTGTGATGTGAGTCTTCTACTGGTGGTTTCCTGCATGTATCCATGTGACACATCTGTCAGGGTCTGCCTGTACGACTCTCTGCAGTGAAGAGAGATCAGCTATAAACACATCCACATGGTTGGCTTGTGGAGATAAACTGTGTTTAGTGGGATTGATTCCATACAAGATTGTATCTGGGGAGGCTGTGGCGCAGGTAGAGCCGGCGTCTAATGATCGCAAGGTCGGCAGATTGGCGGTTCGAACCCCACATGGTCACATGTCGAGATGTCCTTGGGCAAGACACTGAACCCCAAAATGCTCCCAATGAGCGGGCCGGCACCTTGCATGGTAGCTTGCCACCATTGGTGTGTGAATGGGTGATTGAGAGGCCTAAAAAGGAACATCGCTATGAACATCTTACTGCATGTTTGGCACATCACAACACGCTGATATAACATCAACATGCTAAAAACACTTAACTACACATAATTAGATGATCACAGTCCTTGCTTTTGAACTAGTCCTAAAACGTGTAAGTTTGTTTACAAGCAATGTATCACTTACCCAGTAGCCTAAGGCAGATGATACAGTGAATCCAATTCACAAATTATAAGTATTTAGTGATCCTAAAACTGTTATTAGTTATATCGAGTGGGCTCTTCAACACTTTGGCTTTCATAATATGAACAAAAACGGAAACAGATTGCAGACATGCGGACCTTTTCACCAGACCACAGTGTCACATATGTGGTAGCTGATGGGGATTTCCTAGATTGCATATTCCTGGTCATTTTTACTTCTCCCTGATCCATTAGCTTCTGATGTATACATAGATGCTGACTCTGGGGGCTAAATCTTGATCCACCTCACCCAGAGTGAGAAGCAGGCTGTTGGTGTGGAGATATAGCCCAGGGTATACATGGCAGAGTAGCAGGTGGTCTAGTTAAGCAGCAGAGATGTCTCTCTGAGGCTGTGCAATAACTCCTGGCTAATTGGTCGGTTTTTAATTTCAATCTCTGCTGCGTGAGGTGTTAAGTTACGCTCAACTGGATCTTTCATTTTTAATTCATTTCTAGGAAGTTTATTGAAGTGGTGATGACATTGGTTTATCGGAAATAGCCCCTTAAGTCACTACTCTCAGCAAAGGGAAGGTTTATCAAAGTAGATAAAAAAAAAAAAATCCTCACAAAAGAAAAAAGAGAATAAATACAGTATGTGACACGGTCTAGTGTTTTGGTTAGGCTTTTGTTTAGAAAAATGTGAATACATGTCCACGTTGTTGAAAGTCAATGACACACTCGCTAGTTGACACACTCGCTTGTTTTGTGAGCCTGCTAACAATGTAAAGTAATGTTATAGTTAACTAAGTAGCAGTAGGGATTACTCACTTAATCGAGTTTGTGTTGTGATTTTCAACAATGTTGCAAAATAAAAGTCGGAACATTTGATTGTTTGTCGACTTGCAGCCCAAATGACTAGACCGTGTCACATATGTCATGGGGCAAATAATGTCAGATCTGTTTTTCTGGGCATGATAATGAAATAATGAGCAGTCTGAAATAGTCTCTCTCATTATTTTTAATCACAGGAAGTGAATTGACCTTCTGTAGCAAGCTATTAACCTCCACTCGGCACTTAACTGCAAAGGAGGCTCCAGCATCATAATGGTTTTTACACTGGTCATCTGAGGTGATCTCCTAACAATTGAATTAAGTTAATTTAGACCATTTCAAGACTAGGAGAACCTGAAACCATAATCATTCTCCCCTCAGATTGCCCAGTTATTTAAATGCTAAAGCAATCAACGGGCCAAAATACTCCATATTTGGTGTAAGCTTTGAAATGTCTTTGATTAACTCTTTGATTTTAATTATAATCTATATTTATTTTAGAATGAGTCAACATTAATGTAGTGTAAGGGTGAGGACCATCTACTGTACTGATTAGAATTCTGCAGAGGTACAGTAAAGAGACCCAGGGTGGCTGTCCTTGAATGCTAATGTGCACAAATGAACCACCTGTTCAACACATCGCTGCTTGCTTTGTTTTCTAATCTCTTCCCAGACACAGCGGGATTAAACCAAGTGCTTAATTCAACCAGAACTTAATTTATGTCTGTTAAAGGGCAAAAATCAATGTGTGTGTCCAAACCTTTAGACAGAATGTGTATGAATACATGTACAGTACGGTAGTTGTGTATTCGGTTTGGCAAATTTACTGATGTAACCAAGGATAGCCGTTTCAATGGAATATATTCCTGTTCATGAGTTGGACTTGACTCCTATCTTGCTGCCTCCACTGCGAGTCAAACTTGAGTGATCATTTCCTTTTTGCCCCATTCTTTTTTCCTCTTGTAGGAACGTCTTCTATTGTCAGTACTACCCGCTCATATTGCAAGAGTGATGAAGGCTGAAATAATCCAAAGATTGCAGGGTCCAAACTTTGGCCAGGTGGAGAACACAAACAACTTTCACAATCTCTACGTCCAGCGCCACACCAATGTCAGGTACTCCCAGGACTCATACCAAACACATTTACATGTTGACAGTATGTTTATATTTGTATGAATATGTTGATACTTCAAGTTCAATTACTCATGTGAACATGGATCAGGTGGTGTTATCTTCACATGTTATCTTCACGTTCACATTCAGCCTAATTTCAAAAGAGAACAAGAAGGATTCTCATAGGTGTCGCAATATGAGTGTGAAATACCTTCTTAAGTGTTTGTTCAAGGGTAGCTCTAAGAAAGTCCTGAGGTTGACAGCTCTGAGCCCAGTTGGGTAGTATCATCACAAGAGACATTAGAGTGTTTTGGTGTTTACAGTGCAACGGTGAAGGTCATGCAAATTCACCTATGACCTATGATATTAGGGTTTTTCCATCACTCCTTTTAGTAAATCGTTCAACCTATGCACCTGAGAGGTATGCTTCTTTTGAAGCAACTGATTTCATATTCCATATATATTGTAACCTGTAGTTAGAGTTACCTACTGTAACCATTTCTCCTGTTTATTTGTTTTATGATGTTTGTGATGTTTGGTGTTTCCCTGTCCTAGTATCCTGTATGCTGATATCGTGGGGTTTACTCGCTTGGCCACTGATTGCTCCCCTGGAGAGCTGGTCCACATGCTGAATGAACTATTTGGCAAATTTGATCAAATTGCGAAGGTAAATATTCCCTTATTGGGTGCCAGCACAACCCAGTCAATACATCCAAATGTACCCGCTGGCAAGGAAAGTAATTAATATTTTTGGTTATGCACATGCAAAATAGAGATAATGATTTCCCTCATGAATCCAAATAACACAATGACTCATACATTTCTGAATTGTGTAATGTATTCCATTTTAGGGTATTTCGTCCCCCCAAAAAATGAACAATTATAAAATTGTTTACAATTTGATAACTGAATTATTCCCCATTCCCTGGACTATAGGAAAATGAGTGTATGCGGATCAAAATTCTTGGAGACTGCTATTACTGTGTATCAGGATTGCCAGAGTCCTTGCCAAACCATGCCAAAAACTGTGTGAAAATGGGTCTGGACATGTGTGAAGCTATAAAGTAAGTACATAACACAGTTCTGTATGTACTTATTATTTCTCAGAGTAGCAATACTCTCAGGCTGTTAATTATGTTAGGTATGTCAGGCACAACTACATACAATACCTTCATTACCCAGCTACAGTATAAAGACACTGTCCTTTTAGACATGGTGCTTTGCTTTCAAGAGGACGTTGCTAACAATACCGAAGATGGTGGCCTCTAACCTCTCTGAGCTATTTGACTACTAATGTGCCTTACTCCCCCATTGCACTTATCTTAAACAATCTATCCAATGTGGGCCTACCTCTGATCAAGAAGCGAGACTTACTAGCCGGAATTACAGCAGCTAAAAAGTTAATTGCCACACATTGGAAGCCTCCCCATACACTTTCTCGGAGAGTCTGGGTCCTAACTTACCTAGACATAGTCTACTTAGAGCTATCAACAGCCCGGATGCACGGGGCAAAACAGCCAATACTGGAGATGTGGAACTCAATTTCGTTGAGCCTCAAAAGCTTAGTATAACCACTTGATGTAGCGAATAGCCTGGATCCCGGGTGGGGGGGTGGAGGGGTGGGAGGTCGTCATTTTAATTTTGTTGTGGTTTAGGTTTGGTTCTTGTTTTATTTTACTGTGCAGTGTTGTATGTGTCGTTATTGTTTATAATGTACCTGTCTTGTTGTCGAGTTGTTTAAAAATAAAAAAAGTTGATCACAAAAAAAAAAACAATACCGAAGATAATTACTGGTTAACCATTACTCAAAGTGAAAGAGCTTCTTTTTTTTCGTTTAGCTCTGCGGCGAATCTCTTGAAGAGCAGCACTAGCCTAGCCTGTGTGTGAGTGCCTTGGAGCAGTTTTAGGGCATGATTGGTTAGGACACACAGTCACACTTACAGAGGCCTGACAAGATGCCTGGCAGAGCTGATAATAGGGCTGAGGGCTGGCAGAGGTCACCATGGGAAATGACTAATACTTCAGCTCACATCAGTCTAACCCGGGATCCTACCTGATGTCATATAGGCTGAGAGAATTAGTGTAGACACATGCTACTGTACTGCTGGAGGCCCGACGTGTTTCATTAGGAGACCTTTTTTTTCCAGCCAACTCAATCAGCAGGAGTGAGTGAAGCATAAAGCAGCACTCATAACTCACTTGATGGGATTTTCATCATCATTCAAGATTAACTTGTCCCACAAAGTGGAAATTTGGCTTGGGCTTTTACCCATGATGCACCATGTTCAGGGACTGCCTACCTTCTAATGAAAAACCTATTCATTCATTCCCCCCAACACATAGGAAGGAAGGAAATTGACTTGAGTTTGACCGCGTTGTGTACCTTTGTTTAACCCTGACCTTTAAAAGTGGCCTTTAAGTGGTCTAAAAAAGCACATAGTTAATATGTAATTCATGCATCGTTGATGAACGTGCAACCCTTGTTTGTACAGTCCCCAACCCGCTTTCACAATGTCTCCCTAATTGTTAGCTAATTGTTAGCTCTCCCCTAATTTAATGCCAAAGTGGTTTGTTAGTACACTGTTAAAGAGCTATGTTGGCCAAAACAGAGCATTGATTACGTCGTCTAAATAAACCCCTCAAAAAAAGTGCGGAAACGCTTTTTTTGTTGATTATTCCTCCCCTTTAATAATACCAATTGGTATTGTATTTTATATCGTTGGAAAGCCTGATTAGTCACCTTTACAACGAGGTACAACTTGTAAGGATCATGCATTCGTGGAATGAGCAACACAGCTAAACGTGTGGATAGCGGCCCAAAAATATTTGCCAAAATCCCCTATATTCTTCTGTTGGTATTCACTCTCGTTTTGAGTTGCTTGGTGGATTGGATGATTGCACTCTCCCACAGTAATAAGGAAAAAACAACACATATTGGCCATTTTTACACTTTATTAATTTTACATTGTCAGGGACCTCAGTAGTGTGTGGAAGATCCATACGCAGTCACAACAGCTTGGCACCTCCTCCTCATGCTGGTCACACACTGCTGTGGGACAGCATCCCATTCCTCAACTAAGTCAGCCAACATGGTTGCGTTGGTCACTCTGGCACGTACAGCACGCCCAAACTGATCCCACAAGTGTTCAATTGGGTTGAGGTCTGGACTCACGGCAGGCCATTCCACCCTCTCCACTCCTCCACTACTGGAGGTGCTCTGTGATGATCCTGGCTCTGTGGGGGCGAGCGTTGTCATCATAGAGGATGGAGTTAGGTCCCAGATTCTGGAGATATGGGATCGCCACTGGCCCCAGAATATCATTCCTGTCAATTAGGTGCCATTCAGGTGCCAGTCACACACCTGTGACTGACATACACCTGCCAGCACTTAAAGCTCAAAACGAGAGTGAATACCAACAGAAGAATATTGCAGGGGATTTTGGCAAAGAAAATTGGGCCGCTACCCACACGTTTAGCTGTGTTACTCATTCCATGAATGTATGATCCTTACAAGTTGTACCTCATTGTAAAGGTGACCAATCTGGCTTTCCAACGATATAAAATACAATACCAATTGGTATTATTAAAGGGGAGGAATAATCAACAAAAAAAGTGTTTCCGAACTTTTTTTGAGGTATCTATCTTTTTGCGTATCTAAGGAAGGTGAGAGATGCCACAGGAGTTGAAATCAACATGCGCGTTGGAGTGCATTCTGGGAATGTTCTGTGTGGCGTCATTGGTCTCCAGAAATGGCAATATGATGTTTGGTCACATGATGTCACATTGGCCAATCATATGGAGGCTGGGGGAGTACCAGGGTAAGCAAGCATTTTCTTTTATATCAAAGTTTGAATAAGATATGACACAAATTATACTTCATAATCAGAGCTCTCTTCAGCACAATGTATGTCTTAATATGCACATTTTAAGTCACAAAACAAACAGCCATAATGTGTCACATCTGACCAGTGTTTTTGTTCATTGGTAGGCGAGTCCACATCACTTCAGTGACACTTGAACATTTAAATGGATCATACAAGGTCGAGGACGGGGACGGGCAGGAGCGCGACCCTTATCTGAAAGAGCATGGGGTCATTACATACTTTGTCATCAACCCAAAGGTAATAGAGGCTCTCCAGCCAGTGAGAGTTGCAAATGTTTCAACTCTGACATGAAAAACGAGGCAACGAGGTACTGTATAATGTTATGGTATGAATTTATTATGTGCTTGGATGTGCCCTGACTGAATGAGTAGGTGGAGCGCCGTAGCCCCCAGCACCACTACCGACCCAGACACACCGTGGATGGAGCCAAGATGAGGGCGTCAGTGAGGATGACCCGGTATCTGGAGTCCTGGGGGGCAGTGAAGCCCTTTGCCAACCTCCACCACCGGGACAGCATGACAAATGAGAACGGCAAGATCAACACTGCAGTGAGCATCTTACATTTACATGTTTGGCATTTAGCAGACGCCTTTATCCAAAGCGACTTACAACAAATCCATCTGTCTAAGTAAGTGAATTCTCAATCCATCAGCCATCAGACGGGCGGCATCTTCCTCATATGACGATAAATCATTGTTTTGGTCAGGTGTGTGAAGCTTGATAGCCCTGGAAATAAATGATGTATCTTTCTGTGCCTAGGACGTGCCAATGGGGCAGTACCACTTTCAGAGGAGATCAGAAAGGTGAGTAACAACTGGTGGAAATATATATATATATATCAAAGAAAAAGCCAAACATAAAATATATATAGATATATATATAGATATTATGCTTGGCTTTTTCTTTGATGTCAAAGAGGATGATGGCTGTAAACAAAAGGTTGATACTTCAGAAGTTGTTACAATAACCAATCTGATCTAAAACAAACATTTTCTATTTAGAACAAAATCTCAGAAGAAGCGCTTTGAAGAGGAACTCAATGAAAGAATGATACGAACTTTTGATGGAATCAATTCCCAAAAGTAAGCATCTTCGTATTATATTTCTCAGTTCATGATGAATTTTAGGAGGCTCTGGTAAAGCTTTGAACAAAGAAAACTTCAAAAGACAAAATGTTTTTTTCCAACATTTGTCTTTTCAGACAGTGGCTCAAATCTGAAGACATTCAGAGAATATCATTATTTTTTCACAATAAGTCATTAGAAAAGGAGGTAAGCAATGGTACAAATATTTACATGCTCATTATTATTCAGTGTGATACAAATAATTAAATTATTCTCTCTATACTCTAGGGCGCTGTCTTGTCCCCTCAGATTTGTTCATGATTATCATATATCATATAATATATATATATAATATTACCATATTATGGAAAGGAGTAGAATGCTTTTGAAGTTGGGAAGTACAGTAGTGGATGCTGCCTTATAGACTGATTCTTTTTTCCCCGTAGTACAGAGCAACAACCTTGCCAGCCTTCAAGTATTATGTCACCTGCGCGTGTTTGATCTTTTTCTGCATCTTCATAGTGCAGATACTAGTCCTGCCAAAGTAAGTATCACCTGCAGTATCAATCCATGTCAATGAGATAACAGTATGCAGTCTCTGCTGTGTGGTGTGTGGTGTGAACATGAACGTGTGTAGTCTGAAATACATACAATATTTCATGATTGTGTTCTGTGTATATTTTACAGTAGATTTTACAGTACATATTCAGTAGAGTTTGTTTTGTTTGTTGCTCTTCTTCTCCTAGACATTGGTTTCAACAGCAACCGTGTTTCCATGGCTAATTACTTGCTGCATAGGTCACGTATTTTTTTTTATTTTTTTAACCACATTTAGCCACATGTTTAACCGCATCTGTTTGTGTCATTCCCTTCAGAACTGCAGTCCTGGGAGTATCGTTTGGAATGGCTTTCCTTTTACTGTCCCTGATTCTGCTCATATGTTTCGTAGGTCATTTTCTGGTGAGTACAAGGCTCAGAAAGACCTTGTTGATTGTGACACTACAGACTATATACAGTACTGCACACTACATATACATCCTGCAACATGCTAACTATAGCATTGTGGATGCTTTGATGAGATTACCTTTTTTGGGGCTCCTTGTGTGATACTTTTTGGTATATCTTTGCACATGTATCCAACCTGTGAGGTTTTCATTTAATTTATTATTATTATACAGGAAAAGATTAAAAGTAACATTACAGATGTTCAAATGTGTTACATTTAGACTGGCCCTGACTCAATTAAAACTGGTTTACTGCAGGTTCCTGTTCTGCAACATGACAGAATCACATAAACAAGACAGAAGGTACAGTCAGGAACAATCACATAGGGAAGAGGACAGGAACACATGTTACACAGCACTAGAAGGAGAGGACAAAGGGGAGTGAGTAAGATGGTATGTGTAGGTTGGATCAGTGGTTGCAGGTGTATCCTTCCATCAGATGGCGTTTATGCTTGTTTGAAATGTGAGATATGTAATCTAATGTAATGTAATCTAATGGGATGTCATTGTCATTCCAGATTTTGGTGGATGTGTGAAAAAAATGGTCTCTGATTGTTGTTTTTGTTAAACTGGAACTGGGATAAGTGCAAGTGTACTTGATCTAGTGATGCGTTCTTGTCTTGTCTTGTCTTGGAAGTAGAGCAGTGAGTGTTAGAGGGGAGTTATTGTTTTGGATCTGAAAGAAAGATTTAATGGCTAGATTGTTTGTGTACTTCTGACAAGTCAGGGCATTGGAGTGTCAAAGTGCAGTGCAGTGATGAATCCAAGGGGGAAGGTTGCCATGGATCTGGTTGGCTTTATTATATAGTCTTGCTATTGGTTCAATGATTTCCTCTGAGGTGAGGGACCAAATTGGGAGACAGTATGATATTGTTGAAAGAATGATTGCATGTAGACATACAAGACAGTATGGGTAAGATATGGTCTGATCTTGTTATAAACATACAGTTTCTCATTAATCTTCTTCGTTGTTAAGATTCTTAACGTGGTTTCGATAAGTGAGATGTGGATCAATGAGGACTCCAAGATATTTGTAGGTTTCTGTGATGTTTAGTGTTTTTTTCAAATTTGCAAAATGAATGTGATCAGAGTCAGACATACAGTATAGATTTTCTAGGGGAATGAACGTACCTACATTCTGTTTTCTTGACATTGAAAGTTAGGTGATAAGATTCCAACCAGTCATGTAAACGTTGAGTGTGTATTATGTTGCTTCTATTGCCTTTATAGCAAAACTTCAACATCACTCAACAAAATAATTCAAAGCGTCAGTTTTTAGTTTTTTTTAACAAATCATGTCAATTATTTTCTTTGTGACTAAATCGGTGACTAAAGTCTTCTCCTACCTCACTCACTCTTCCCTCAATGCAGTAGTGTTTTGTGCAGGTAGCTCAGGGCTCAGGGCCTGTCCTCCTGAGACCGAGAAGAAAAAAGGTTTTGACATTCTGAATTGTTTTTAGATAATAAGTATTAAGGGTTGAAAGAAACATGTTGCAGCAACAAATGTATTTCCCTTGTAGTGGACGGGTCTTGGTTGGCATTCATTTTCATGTGGATTTCTGTTCAAATTATTTTCATTTCATGAACAACACTCTGTTTAAGAGAGGAGGATGGGAAATAGCTGTCCTCCAGCTTCACCATGGTGCTACCCTAGAGGGTATTGTTGAGACAACTCTAGACCTTCATTGCATCATCATCATCTAAAACTGATAACTTAAAATTAACTTTCTAAAAAGAAGAAAAAGAAAGCTCTGAGTAGGATGGTTTTCCACCTCCTGCTCTGAAGAGTCTCCACTGGTAGGGCTTTCACACCGGCAGTTCCGAACGCCGGTTCGCGTTCGCGTGCCGAAACCTCCGAACGTTGGCGCTGTCTGGCGAATGAGCCCGCGTTCATACCAGTGTATCATTCGCCAGACAGCGCCAACGTTCGGAGGTTTCGGCACGCGAACGCGAACCGGCGTTCGGAACTGCCGGTGTGTAAGCCCTATGGGTGGAAATACCTCCTTTGTGTCCAGGGATACACTGTAAGTCTGGGTGGACATACCTCCTTTGTGTCCAGGGATACACACTAAGTCTAGATGCTCAAGATGTGTGATCTGTTCTCAAGGCCGCAGCATACAATAGTGCCCGTGGCTGGTTGACAACTTGAACAGCATACTCATTTTCTCAATCCTCGCCTCGTATTTGACATGACACTGAGCTGTCAAAAGCCAGAGGAAAAATAATCAAGAACACAGATTGAAATGTCTAGGCTTTGTATGATCTGTGGAAGCAGGGGTTTATAACAAGGCCCTCTCTGATACCATGAGGGATATTTCCACAGCATTTACCACAGCACTGAGTGGGATATAACAGATCTTTCAGCACTCCGAGATATTTTACACATCCATATTTTTTTCGTTACAAATAATATCTTGAGGATTACTTTGCATAGCCTGAAGAAACTGCCTCGTTTTGGCAGCTGTGGGCAATCTGGAAAGGTCACATATTTACTTAATTGTGCATGGTCTTTACATATTCATGTTCATACATATGGGATTTTCTTCAGGATTTTCTCTCTCATAATCACCCTGGGGCCGATTTCCCAACATTATTACATGAGTATGTGCCTTGAAAATGAATCTCATATCAGTTTCCTTTCAAGTAACAGTCCATATTAGGAAGCATGGTGTGACCTGTGTGATGAAATGAAATAGGATTTGTAAGCTATATTGCCATGAATGCGTGCTTATTTGATGAAACACTATAGGGGCTATTATTTGGTGAGAATAACAGTATAGTACATTGTAAGTCATTCAGAAGTCAAATCAATTCAGCTACAATGGTTAGCTGTGGGATGCTGTGGGATTGCTTTGAGATGATCAAACAAATGACAAAGGCTTCACATTTATGATCCAATTATGTGACATATTTTCTCAAAGGGAGGGTCATTCAGAGATATGAAATTGCCCACCTACCATTTATACCATTTATATAAGCCAGAAAGTGGATCAATTTATTGTTTGTATATGTGACACAGTCTGATCATTTGGTCCGCTTGTTGGCAACCAATCAAAATGTTCAGACTTTTCTTTTGAAACACGTTTTTTGAAAACGTTGTTGAGAATCACAACACAAACTAGCTAGTCAAGCCAAAATACTGCAGCGCAACGGATTCGGTGAGTAATCCCCACTGCCACCTAGTATAACACTACTTTACATTTGCAGGCTCACAAAACAAGCTGTGTTAGTTGACTAGCGATGTGTCATTGATTTTCAACAACGCAGAAATGTATTCACATTTTCCGAAAGAAAAGTCAGATCGTTACATCAGATCCCGACATGAGGACCTCAGCATTAGAACTCATCAACTAATAGTGTGAAGTAGGAAACTCTTCTCACCCAGAGGTCTGACATGAATAGACTTCCTCCTCTAACATTGTTCAACATTAATAGTCATTGTATAGAAGTAACGTTAATGTGTGAAATGCACCATGGTGAGTTAATAAAACACCACACAGAACATGGGAATTGTGTTTCACAAAAGCAAATTGATTGATATAGCAATTATCTGACCATTAGGTTATTCAGCAATTAATATGCCCCACAACTTGTTATACATGTTTTGCACATCCTCAGCATTGCAGTAAGACGGCCTCCACCTCATGGCTCTGGCTCCTGAGATCGTCAGGCATTATCGCCAACAAGCCCTGGCCTCGTATCACCCTCACCCTGACTACCACTGCTCTCATACTGGTGATGGCTGTCTTCAACATGGTAGGCACGGAGGAACTGGGAGGGAGGGACAGGAAGGGAGGGACTGGGAGGGAGAGACTTGGAGGGAGGGACAGGGAGGGAGAGACTTGGAGGGAGAGACAGGGAGGGAGGGACAGGGAGAGAGGGACTGGGAGGGAGAGACTGGGAGGTAGGGACAGAGAGGGAGGGACAGGGAGAGAGAGAGAGAGAGACTGGGATAGAACCTAGACTCTAGCAGGGCTTTTCCCATCCCACTGGCTATAAGCAATTGATTATTGTCCAAAATGAATAATTTCACATACAGCAGATACTCAATTGGTTGATGTTGTGGTAAATATGAGTCTGCCATGGTCAATGACAGTCCATGTGCTAGTGGATAGAGTACACTCATGAGTTGGTTGGATATTCACATGATCAGCCCATGGGAATGCACGGATGCATGGACGCATGAATATGCAGTTATTTTGCATATTCATTGATACTTCAAATTTGTTTGGTTTTTCTGCCTCGAAGAAATTAATTTAGACATAGCTCACAGCCATGTTATCTAAATGGCACCACATATAATTGTCCTATTAGGGATCCATTGCAAATGCTCCAGTGTCGATCACTTCGGGAAAAATAGTGATTAAAATGTTCCATAAATCTGCAAATGAAAAAATAAGGCCTAATTTGCATGCAGAGAGAAAAGAGGTTCCCTTGCCGTACCGTTATGAGAACGTGGCTAACTTAACGGCTGTGGTTATACGTGCAGAAGACAGAAGACAAAAATGTGATCAAAGTTAAACTGTAGCCTGGGGGGAGCCAGATAAAGTCCAGAGTATCATGGCCCCAGTTTAGACCTTAACACAAATCGATTTCAGAGATTATAATCTTGTTTTCTCTCCATGCTGTCGGTCAGACCCAATGAACCGAATTAACTGGCAGGCTCATTGGGGTGGAATTCTCATCTTATCGTAGTTCTCCTGTAAAGGCCATGGACTGGCCTCAATTGTTAGCATTGTAATCTTTTTATCCCTGTACTGCAAAAATACTTACTTTTGATTTCAAATGTATTCAACAATTACAGACACAGAACATTCAGTATGTACCTACAGTATGACTATGCATATGTATTATACTGTAGGTGGGTTATGAGTCATTTTGATAGTACTAACTACTATAACATGTTATCTCTTTTTGTTATACCTCATTGCAGTTCTTCTTAGAGGACAACATGATGCCCCCAGTTCCTGTTTACAATGTATCCAATGAGACACTGTTTTACCCAACAGAAAAATGGGTAATGGACAAGAATAATTTCTACCTTCCTGTAAGTAAATTTGTACATGATATTGCATATTGTATATGTGTTTATATTCACTTTATGTTTTTATCCCTGTTGTAAAGCACTTTGAGCTGCATTTCTTGTATGAAAGGTGCTGTATAAATAAAGCCTTACTTACTTACTTACATGATTTTCATACATTTCCAGTCAGAATCATCTTTATCATCTTCTTAATATGCATCATAATCATTTTTTCTACGGTCCTCTATCTTACAGCAGCAATAGTGAAGCAAGTCTCAAGTAGCTGTAGCTCAGACATCTCACAGATACTGTCATGTTGCCTCCACTGTCAAGTCGACTCAGCCTCAGAAGCATCTATAGAACGCCAAAGGCTAAAACATGTCAAATATCTCTGAACATCAGAAAAAGCAACGTCTTTTTTTAACCTTTACAACTGAGCATCACATGAAAGTCATCACGAATCGTCTTCAGCTTCACATCCTTTTTATTTAGACAATACCAATTCCGTATCTGAACCTTTTTATTTGATCAAGGTGATGCAAATTCAACAAACCTACATGGGTCACACATAAACCATTCTCTTTCAGTATCACTTCACCATTCTCTTTCAGCATCACTTCACTTCCATCAAATACAATGCACTTGCTATAACGAGTGAATTACGGTGACTATCGCCTAAGACATCCCTCCCTGGAGTGCAATCACACTACGCAGAGCTTCAATCTCTTCAATCAGTGCACCCTCTCCAAATGTCACGTATAGATTTTGAGCTCTAATCAGTCCCGCCCCCCCAATTGATCGTGGCTGATGATCAGTTTGAACAACTTGAAAGAAGCTTTGAGCTGTATCGTATTGAGTCAGTGAGGGTGTTGGGGGCGGTATTCATTCTTAGAATTGCTTACATAGTAACAGCACACATGACACACTCTTAATGTCCTACACTGTGTAGGAAAGAACATCGGAATCATTTTCATGTCATTTTGGTGCACTGAATTATCACCAAACTGTTTATTACTGTAAAATATTTTTGGAGAGGACGATGAATACTGATGCTGGCTTTGGCTTGTGTTTGACCAATCAAAACCACTGTTTTTCTTTTCCCCCGATAGTATTTCATCTACAGCTGCATCCTCGGCCTGATATCTTGCTCTGTTTTCCTCCGGATCAACTACGAGCTAAAGATGGTCATCATGCTAACAGCCGTGGTGATCTATAACATCATTATCCTCCAGACGCACGCGTCTTTACTGGACGAATACAGCAAATTCCTCTACAAAACAGAGATTCTGGACAGGTGAGCAAAAGCTACAGCTATTTGAAGTGTCACAATAACAGGATTTCTTTCTAATCAGGTTCATATAACGTCACAGCGCATTGGTGGAAGGATCAAATAACGCCACCTTGTACAGCAGTGACGTGGTCGTGGACAGTATCTGGATAGGAAATGCGTCACGTGTGGCCCAGACACGCAGCTTGGTTGGACCGTCTCAGTTTTATCTTCCACTTTACATTCAAGACTACCTTCACAGACCTTGTGGCCGTTGAATTATTGATCGATGACGTGTGTTAAACGTGTCCAGTTTGTTCTGGCAGGGAAAGGAAAGGGAAGGTAAGGTAAGGTGGCTTTTACTATAATGAAAGGTACAGGCTATTCTATCAGAAAGGCCTCTACTGAGATAGCTGGCACATTAAGTCGGGGCCAGAGGTTACTGGAAGCATAGCTAGTCATTAGTGTATGGGACAGTTCGCCCATCATATCTAATACCAGTTCCTCTCCACCGAGACTCAGTACTTCCACAGCAAAGTAGCAGCTCGAAAAAAAGGTTCTGTCGTTTTATTTGACATACCATTTGTGTTGTCTTGTCTTAGATTGCAGTCATCCATATCATTATTTCCAATGCTCTGACAAAAAACGTTTTTGGATTTGAAGTCTGATAATATTGTGTAATAATCTACAGTGAGAGATTGCCTTTTCATTAGCTAAGTGTGCAGCTGTTACAGCAAAACGAGTATCACAATTGATTTAACCATGCAACTGAGCACATCAGTGGGATGACAGTCCAGTAAATGCTTTTGATCCAAAAAGAATACTCTGTCCTGACGAAGCAGAAGTGACAAGTCTTAAGTGACCGACAGATAATGATGGTTGTGTCTGATAAGCAATCATGCGTCATGTCCTTGGGCTCTGAGTGTTGTCTAGAATCCCTCTCATCCTCTTTGTTTCTGTTTCTCCTTTTCTATCATTCAAGGCCAGGCGTCCTGAAAGACCTGAAGACAATGGGTTCCATCTCTCTATTCATATTCTTCATCACTCTTCTTGTGCTGGCCAGACAGGTACAGTACTCAGTATATGCACTGGTGTACATTGAATTGATTGACATTGAACTTGGTAGACGAATAGCTCCCACCTTTACCACTTCAGTACAACTGGATTCGTTTTTTGCATTTTTTTGGTTTTACGTTCAGACATCAATACATATACTATATGTATGTATACACTGTATGTATGTATGTATGTTCATACATCAATGGTCATTTCAAGCATCTTCATATTTTTTCGCCATTCTTTCTCAGGCACTGCAATTGAGTCACCGTCAACAGCACTGTATTTAACAACAAGAAGAACTCATAGTGCTACTAATGGACTTACCTCTAAAAGCTCAATGTAAACACAGATCAAAGAAAAATGCTTCTCTGGTGCCTTACTAAATATAGCCTGAGTCTCAAGAAAAGTGGCTCGATCCGTCTTGTGAGTTGGAGACAGCGCCAGGAGACTAGATCTCCATAGCCCGCCATCGTCTCTGGCCTTGTGATTTATTGGGGAGGACTTTTGGGAAAAATAGGAACCTGGGTTGACACATTGTTAATGTTGTATTGTTGCCCTATTGTGCCTTACTATCAAAGGAAGCAAATTGTACCCTAGGTTATTAATGTGAAGAGAGAGAGAGAAGTATTGTACTAAGAAATGCTGTTGGTGTCTCTGAACCAGTACTAAATAAGTGTCTACATTCAATGCCATAAAGACAATCACCTGAATATCTCTCATTCAGGTATTTCATCATACTACGGTGCATTCTCTTAAGCCTTTACAATCTTGTTTCACACGAAATAGATAGTATCCAAAGATCAACATATTTTGGTGCTCCTCGTCGAATTATGTGAAGCAATTAATTACGTTCATTGAATAGTGTTTAGGATGCACTACAGTACATTCTCAGTGGCAGGAAATATCCTGGAAATTAAATAAAGTAGTCAACATGGGCTGTGGCATTTTGATGCAGAGCTCTACAGTATCTTTCCCCTGAATATTAAGTAGACAAAGATTGAGTTTGGGTCGAATAAATCTGTTTGCTGAAGACAAATGACTGATGTCAAGGCAGTGAGCTGAGGCCAGGTGCAACTGACTATGGTGTAAAAAACAACAGATGCCATTTATTAATATGCGCACTCATACCCTCCACCACTCTGCTTAGCTTAGCTAATTATATTCCTTATATTAACTTTCTTTGCCTGGTTATTTTCATGTTTCAAAAGTTGTTTCCTTTTCAAAAGGTCAATTTTTGAATGTTTCTTTTGGCAGTTTCAATTTCAAAATGCATTCCTAAGTTGATTCATGCATTCACTCCTTCATATCAGTGTGTGATGTTGTGCTAACTCATGAGAATTTGCTGTGCAGTCAGACAGTATTATCTATAACAAGAGGTTTAATGGGCTTTACTTTCAAAGTACTGTAGAAGAGTAGACTGGCAGAAGGGTGGCATTCACTTTTCATCTTGAGTTGTAAACACTCTTGAGATGTGACAGTATTGTATTATGAAGTTGTTGCATATCAACAACGTTGCAGCTGACATTATAAATCAGATCAGGTAGTTTGTTGATCATTTCAGCATAACTTGAGGTCCATAGAGGGGCGTGGGACTATAAGGGGGGACTATCCAACTAAATCGGGGTCTACTGTTCAATTGCACAACATCAACAATACATGAGACAGATTGTGTGTAAATCCCTGAAAAACATATGACGGTATATTACAGTTTACAGTACATCTTAGTTGTTTTTTCTATCTTGGTCTGAACTGCTGTGTCATTTGATGGAAGCAAGTTGATGGGATGCCTTCAGTCTCTTCACCTCTGTGTCCTCTTGTAACAGAATGAATATTACTGTAGGTTAGACTTCCTGTGGAAGAACAAGTTCAAGAGAGAGTGCGAGGAGATCGAGACCATGGAGAACCTCAACCGGGTACTACTGGAGAACGTCCTACCTGCCCATGTCGCAGAACACTTCCTGGCACGGAACTGGAAGAACGAGGTGAGGCTAACTCTACCACCTAGCAATAATTTGTGTTAAACATTTCGATAGAGAAGCCTTGAAAACCTTTTTTTCAACAGTCACAAGCAGTTTTGAACAGGTAGGACTGCATGATTGTGTTGCTTTGTGTCATTTCTAACGTCTCTTGTTGTTTTCTAGGATCTGTATCATCAGTCATATGACTTGGTCTGTGTAATGTTCGCCTCTATCCCGGACTTCAAAGAGTTCTACACAGAATCTGACGTCAACAAAGAAGGCTTGGAGTGCCTCAGGCTACTCAATGAAATCATTGCTGATTTCGATGAGGTGATTCTTTATTTCTTCACGCCGATTGGAAACATTGACTTTATCCGTTCAAGCTTTAACTGTCAAATGATATCCTCTTCCTCAAGAACAAAATAGTTTTACTACAGAATGTAGCGTACTGATTTGATGGTAAAAGGTGAACTCTGTACTAGAATAGCACTATTGTTGTGAATGTAAACTAATGAAAGAATGAAACTATGTTTGTGAATATGTGAATGTTTTTTTTTTTTTTTTGCACCTTCGGAAGAGCCACTACAATTTCATTGTATAGGCAACTGTACAACGACAATAAAGTCTATTCTATTCTATTCTATTCCCCCAAAATGAGATTGTAATCACAATAAAGTGTTTAGTATATTACCACGGTTTGAATGTTACAGCATGTAACATCATATATGATGAACTAATGCTCGTTTTACTCATTCTGTTGCAGTTGCTGTCCAAGCCAAAGTTCAGTGGAGTTGAGAAGATCAAGACCATTGGCAGCACTTACATGGCTGCCACTGGACTGAACGCATCACCAGGGCCAGAATACACACAGGTGTGTCACCGTCTGTAATGGTTTTCAGCACACTGTGCAGTTGGTAAGCATGTATCTGGATAACTTAATAGTATATTTTTGTGTTCAAATGTTTTCATTACAGGAACATGACAGGCAGTTCGTGCACCTTGGCACCATGCTGGAGTTTGCGTTTGCCCTGGTGGGCAAGCTTGACGTGATCAATAAGCACTCCTTCAACGACTTCAAACTCAGAGTCGGTGAGTTTGTCCAGAGGAAAAGACCACATTAACTTTTCAGTGGAGCGTTGTCAAAAGATCGGTTGTACTTGGTCATTCAGGACCACTGTTGAACAAAGGTGATGAAAGCGCTGCGAAAACAAAACCATAGGGAATTGCTGTGCAAGGCTGTGCAAGGAAAATCTAATCCACGGGTTACTACTTGGGGACCGAACCACCGGCCCCTGACACAAATTGGATGAAGGCAAACTTTTAAATTAACTTCCTAGATGATAAGAAAAAGTTTGGAAAATGTTTCAGAAGTCATCAGTGAAACCTAACATTGGGTCCAGCAGCAGCAGCAGCAGTCCAGCAGCAGAATGGGTTTTTGTGGAAAGTACTTTTATCGACTGTGTAACTTGTCCTTACTTGAATACACACAGGTCGAAACACTACAGGGAACCAATTATGTGTGGCTTGATTTTGTGTTTAGACTAAATTACATTGGTATTGAATGTTAGTGTTGCTCTAGTCAGTGATAATCAGTCATAAGTTAAGATATCTTGTTACAAAGACAGCTTGTTCACATAATACCACCAACATCCTCATCAAGCTTCTCTGAGTACAGATTGTGTACTCTAAGTGTAAGAAATATAAATATAGTAAAGCTCCTTAAACACAGGATAGAAGGTAATAACAGAGCTATCTATGGCAATTGCATAAGACATAGGTCATTTGATGAGGACAGTAAGTGTAGAATCCCCTGAAGCATCTTTATTCAATAAGTAGCGATCTTTAGAAGTAGAGCAGTAGCCTTTGCATTAGCCTCAGCATTTGACGACTGTAGCCAGAGATTCACACTCTGTGGTTGCCAGGAGGAGTAGAGAGTGCAGGCAAGATGGCAAAGCACTATGAGGTCCCAGTTCTCAGCATGTGGTAAGAGCCAGTGTTCAATAACCCCCTGCCTTGACCACAGTGAGAGGCACTCCATTAATGTGTATGTGTGCGTGTGTGGAGGGGAGTCTGTGTGTGTGCGTGTGTGTGTATGTGCGTGTGTGTGTGTGGAGAGGGATCTGTGCGTGGATCTGTGTGTGTGTGTAGAGGGGGGTCTGTGTGTGTGCCTTGAAAGCAAGGAAAAGGAGTCACTAGCCAATCAGGGAGGCCTGTTTGCTGGTGGTGCCAAGGCTGTGCTCAGCCTGAATGCTGAGGGCTTTGTTATTAGTTTTCACAGCATCAACAGCAGTTCCACACATCCCCATGGTGCTGCTTAGACAGTGTTTTTCGAAAAACAGATGCTTGTATTCATCTGTGTTCAGGTCTACCGCCTCAGAGGGCATTACAGGAGATGTGTCTCTTTGTGAAAATTGATTGATTTGAGCCGTTTTCGATTTCACCCGAAATATCCATCGAGGTTGATGACTATCAATAGCATTAGTCTTCTCATTACTCTAATTACACTAATGATAGTCGAAGCAGTTGAGGTCTTTGTATGTGAGTATTATTGTAATGTATGCTTCCTCCTGTCCCTTCAGGGATCAACCACGGTCCAGTGATCGCTGGGGTGATCGGAGCACAGAAGCCCCAGTATGACATCTGGGGAAACACCGTGAATGTAGCCAGCAGAATGGACAGCACCGGAGTCCTCGGGAAAATACAGGTGAATTCCTGATTTTACAGACCTCTTATTCGTATTTATGTGGTATTTTATCATTGCTTATCGGCAGAGAACGTATTCGGCTTCCCTCTCGACAAATCTAAATGTATCATTTAAATAGAGTCACCCTCTGCTCACGGCTCCATAATCGTTGTCTCACGGAATTGTTCTGATGAAATGTGTTGTCTCGATGTGAAAAAACACTGCCGTTCAACGGAAGCACCTGGAAAGAGTGACTGTTTGGCATGTAAGGGTTGGCTTACAGTCGTTGTTGTTGTTGTTCCCATCCATCTCTGTGACGGGCAGGTCACCGAGGAGACCAGTCGAATCCTTCTGACGTTGGGCTACATGTGCTCGTGTCGAGGCATCATCAACGTCAAGGGAAAGGGGGAGCTCAAGACATACTTTGTCCACACAGAGATGACCCGCTCTCTGTCACAAGGGAATGTAATGACATGAGACACATGATGGAACCAAGAAGAATGACCTGCAGTTTATCAGCTGGACCCAAAATCCCCAGAAAACAAACAGACATTTGTACATACATGTACAGTACATTTCCGCCTTGTCCTTAGATGCACGAAATCTTGGATGTATTGGTACGGGTGGTCCAGTACCATGTCAACAGTATCTCATATGTATCTCATACACTGTTTGTGTACAGGGTATAAAAGTGTAAAAGTATGGTACAGTAGGAATTGTTTTGTACGAAAAAGTTGAAAATAACAACCAAAAAAGTGTTTTGATGTTTTAATGCCATTGTTTTTGTATAATAATTAAAGTTTGTATGTATTTCATCCTCTTTGAGTTCATTGTTTGTACAATAGCCCAGTGAGAGACTATGGTAATGCTGTGAAAGGCATTTTCTTTGAAATGCCAAAAATGTAAATGTAAGGTGATTTGCTGGCAACCCATCAAAGCCTCTTTCTTGTATTATGTACAGTACATGTTATTTTCATATTATGCATAGGCCTTTTTCGGTTTTTGTTATTTTTTTCCTAAAGGAAGTCTCTCTGATATTCTTATTTGTACATGGGTTACCATGTATTCTTAAGGTGGCAATGAACTACTCTGCCTCACACCCAGCTGACAGCCAGGGCCAACTCTCTGGGCTGCTGTGATGATGATTGTGAGAGGAAAAATTACAGAAAAAAAACTACTGTAGACCTCCTCAGATTGAGCTTGAGGCTGAACAAAGACTCACACACAGCATTTACCTCTACATCTGTATATTTGTCTCGGTACTGTCATATTACAGGATGTACAAAAATAGATTCTAACAGTGACATTTTTTTAAATATCTCGTCAAAATAGAGCTGTGTCCATTATTACAGAAAAAGAAAAAAAAACGCTTCTGAAGCACTTTAACCAGATGTTACTCTAACAGGAAGCTATTTGACGTCACACAGCAGTGCCACGCCTCGTAGTATCCAGTACTCCGGAGGTGGAGAGGTCCTCAAATCAACAGCTGCTATGTAGTTCATATCCATCCTCACAGGCTTCTTATAGATGGGGCAAGAGTACAAGCGTGCATCCTTCACACCTGAGAAAACAACAATGAGCATAAACAAACATCACTCATCTAATACGGAATGGAAAAAAACGCAAAGCACTTTTGTATTTTTTCGCAGATCATTATGACATGATCAAGTGAATGGGCACATTATCGTTCGTTGACCCTAACAGTTCATTAAGTCCTGTTGACAAATCCCCTTAAGTGCTGGTGAAGTCAATTATTGTCCATCGTTTGATCATGTGAGCTCTGTGGTAAATCCCCCCCCTGACAATTAGAAGATCTTTCGAGTGTCTGGTCCCACAACAGCACGCTCGTCCTACTCCATCTGAATGGCCCTGGAACAACTGGAGCATGGGAGATGCTAAACAAATAGCCTTCGCCTAAGCAGTCCTCCAAGTTAATAGACACATAGTAATCCCTTTAAGGGAGTCACAATTAACTGGGATGTATTTCATTTCCACAGCAGGCTGTCCTCGTGAAGGGGAGAGGCTGTAAACAGACCACATTATGCAGATCATTGAATCACTAATTAATTCCGAGGCACGCTTCCGTAGGGGGAAAAATAGCCTCTTTTTGGGGGGTCTGGGTCTTTATCCAGAGCACACACAGTACGCACAGTTGTAATTTATTCCTGGAGAAAAAAACAAATAATAATACCCAGCACACACTGCACCGTGGCATTTAAATGTTACATTCATTCATTCTGAGTGATTGTATGCAAGTGAGGGAGAGAAATGGGTAATAGTGTTATTATTGTGTATGAAATGGCATCATACCTCGTCATAGCGACAGCGTTTTGTTTTTTAGCCCTGAATCTTTGTAATTCATACTCCACTGACTTTCCTCTCCTTATGACATTTAGAAAATCGTGACTAGAATTATAAGGTTCTATCTCCATTTTTGTCAAAATTGAGTTTTTTACATAATCCATTAGGTTTTTAAGATTATTAATGCCTGTGTGGTGTTATTTCTAAAATGTTGACATTTTTTAGTTAGTAATTCATAAAATACAAAGGTTCCATCTCACAAAACATAAAGGAATGTAAAAACTTTGACGCTCAATATCTCTGAACTACCCTAAACGGAGATAGAACCGTATAATTCTAAGCTCACGAAATGACAAAACAAAACAAAAACAGAAAGAAACAGCTGGACACAGAGACTGTTCCCGAGAGGTTTCCGACGGGCTAACTCTTAGTCGCTTACCGTTGTTTTCAGCGAACATCCTGACCACGGGCATCATCTCAAACAGCACTTTGGGTTTGGAGTCGATAAGTTTGCAGTTCCTCCTGTCCCAGCCGGCTCCCTCCAGATAGAGGCCGTACACGTACACCCCCTCAGTGGGCGGCTGAGTGATGTCATCCTTCATCCATTTAGTGACCTCGTTGCACAGCACCATACGGTCCAGTGCCCAGCCCTTGTTTGCACGAGTGATTTCCTATAAGGGGGGGGGACGACGACACATAGTGCAGGGTTAACAGGCTTACGTTGCCCTTTTAGATTCATGATAAACTTTGACTGTGTAACCTCAGTTGAAACATATACGGGGTATGTTGGGGGGGCGGTGATAGCCTAGAGGTTAGAGAGGCCGGCTAGTCGCTGGTTCGATCCCCGCCTCAGGAGGGAGCTGCATGTGCCCTTGGGCAAGGCACTTAACCGACTATGGCTGACCCTGTTGCCTATAGCAAAAAAGACCAACATTCCAACAATTGACTGACAAGTTCAGGGCAAATAAAACATTCTCTCTATCTTCAGCCAGGCCAAGTGTGATACATCATATTCAGAATCACTGACGACACATTCTTATGTACAGAAAAGTAGAACACCTGACGTTTGATGTTTCGTTTCAGTGACCTACTTTCCTGGCAGCTATCCAATCAGATCCCTCGGTATCACTTCCCCCAGGCGTTCATCAAACCTTACATACCGCTTTCCAATCAAACATGTTGAATTGAAACTCATCACCACATAACAGTGAGTACGAGCAGAATGACAGAGTAATACTAATAATGTCAAGCATCGACGTTCCCTCCTAAGACAGTAAATACAGTACATCTGGCGACAGTACCTGTCTCATGCCTGTCAGGAAGCCCTGCGGGTTGAAGAACCCTGTCATCCAAAAGCAGTTGGGCCGTCCTTCAAAGATCCATGCCTGGAACTGCCGGTTCCGCTCCAGCAGCTCTGTAAACCAGAACCCCAGGGTGCTGGAGGCCCAAGACGCCTAGAACAAGGGACACCAAGCTTCAGGTGCATTCAGAGCCAGCTACTCAGGCAGAATACCATAATATGAAAAGCTGGAACACTGCCATTTTCTCCTCGATTGTCATTCAAGTACAAATTATTCCATTAAAGCTCCATGGTGAGTGCTCAGGCTTGAATGCCAAGTAAAATCAATAAAACGCAAGATGCAGAAATGTGTCACACAAAAACTCCTTTCTTTTTCCCCCTCATTATTGACATTTTGGACAATTAAATTAGACTAAGCTGGTCTTGGCTTGGTAATACCTTGTCATTCATCATGAAAATGTATTTTGGACACTGTCGTTACGACTCTAAATGCATGTAAACAAAAGAAATATGAGTAAACCCAGGCTAGTTATCCAGTTTGCTGAACAATTATGACCAGAAACCGGTTGCCGAACAAACCTTCTTCCAGCGTGCAGGTATACGGGCATCATACATGCAGTCCAGAGCGTCTCGTAGGTTCTCACTCATAATGATGGTCCCGTCGATGGCCAGCTTGAGGTCCGTCAGCGTGTTCCTGACCAGAACTATGACCCTCTGCATGCGGTCGATCTCCTGACGCAGGAAGATGTTCATGGGCTGAAAGGGACCCATCTTCTGAAGCCTCTCTCTCACCTAAACACGCACACACACACACATCTCATGTTTGTATACATTCTTGAAAAGGCTGCATTGACACGCTCTGTATGTATCATGTATTAATTTCCATGCCGTTGATAGTCTGTGCGGGTATCGTCTTGAGTCATATTAACATACTGTAGTTACTGTAAATTGACAGAGAGAATGTTCTATCTGTATGCCCTCTCTGTGTTCATGGAATTACATGCACATGTTTCATACCTCGACTGTTCTTTCATTTCTATGTTAATACAAGTGAGTGGATTCACAGCTGGATGATGATGGAGTATGTTTTGTGTAGTCTCTCTCAACATGGAAGACATGTACAATTCAATTGTGTACATCTCCCAGGACGAAAATATAAATTGTGGAGGGTCTCCATAGATACCGTATATTTACCCATTCTAACACAGAGCGTTCAGTTCCGTGCTGTTTTTAATCCACCACAGCGAAGAATACCGTCCCTGCCTTATTGCTGGGTTACATGAGCACAGTAGAAAGTAGTAGAGGGGCTATTCTCAGTATATGGTATGTCATAATGGGTAGTGACACATTCTTTTGGGCATCAGCTGTGTGCCTTGACTCCAGTAAAACACTCACTTCAAATGGTACATAGTCTGCAGGCAGTTTCTCCAGCATGTCATCAGCCAGCCTGCCTACGATGGCTTCCCTGGTCTCCCCTCCCCCACTGGAGCTGTCCTTGGGCTGGATGCTCAGAATAGTGTCCAGCACGTCTTTGGCCAGCTTGCTCTGATACGTGATGTCAGCGTTGGGGTGCAGGCCGAACACCTCAGGTGTGTCATAGGCCGGCAGGCCCTGCAGCAAGCATAGCGACACATTTAGAAGCCAAACAATAAATACAGTGCAGTTTAAAATACCCGAATCATTCTGGTATCTGCCCAGACTGGTTGTTGTTTTTGTTGTATTACGAGGTTATCATCGCCCCTGTTCTAGGAGTGATGGAGTGCAGGTCATGCATGAGAAAAAGTCATCGCTATGATTTATTTCTTCATCTGGGTTGTTTTTTCCTCCTCGTACATCCATAGGACCCGAGCACGACAAACACAAAGTAATGTCATGCTTCTGAAACAGAGAATAATGCTTGTCGCTGGGAGAGAGTCATGCCTCTTTGTCGCGGACATTTATTTCTCCTCAGGATTTTGTCTCCCTGTCTGCGTGCCTTTCGTTCAAACGCACAGCCCTCTCTCTCTCTCTCTGCTCAGAGCGATTGTTCCGGTGCTCTTTCGCAGTGCTAAGCTCATCACGTGACCCCACAGTAAAACAATGCCCCCCCCCCCGCGTATCCAGCCCCCCCCCCCCCCTTCCCCCCCCGCTCTTGCAGCAGCAGGCTACGTAGGTCCTCTAGAGCCGTGTTTGTCATCCTCAACAAGAAGGAACAGGCCGGCGGTGCGCGGTAGCCATGAGCATCCATCATAATGAAACCACGTTTAATGAAAACAGCCGGGTAACCGTTCGCAGAGACACACAGCACACTCTCTTGGGTGCTCACCCGTAGGTACGTTTAGGGACATTTAATAGGACATTGTATTACGGCCCGCACATCTTAACAAGGTGAATTAACGCCTTAATGTTTCGCATGAATCAGACATGTCTTTTTGATGTTTGACTACATCTATTTAATCTAATGTAAGATAGTGGCCTAAGCTTTTTCTCACTAACTCTTGGGAGTTTTTCCTTGGCTTGCTTTTTGGGGGTCTATGTCATGGCTCAATGTCAGTTCATATTGTTGTATTGTATTTACGGTACTGTTTATATTGTTCGTGGTGTAAAGCACTTCGAGACAGTCGTCTTTCTAAAACGGCGTTCTATAAATACGCTTTATGATTTATGTCATGTCGAATCTTGCAGGAGAGACTTTAGACTCACCTGAATGTATTGCAGATATTGGTCCACGTTGTTGCACTTGGGCACGCTGTAGCCCTTGTAGAAGTGGAAGTCGGCTCCGAACATGTTTTCGCTGAACCAGACCTTGGCGAAAGTGTTGAGGAGACGCTTATCGTAGTCGTCGGTCACTCTCCCGCCGTACTGGATCTCCCCGATCATGTACCGCACCGTGTTCCACGACACACCCTAGAAAGACATCAAACAAACCTCCGTGACTACAGGAACAGGCCCTCACATAAGAACGCTGCTAAAGACAGACCGTCACTTCAGTTCAATGGAGGCTGACGGAGGTCGAAAAATCGGAGGGCAGGTTCATTGGAACGCAATTCCGTTCCGATGCGTCAGAGAACCTCCAGAGGTCAACTTTTTACCTTCTTTATGTCCATGTCGTCCAGGTGGTTCTGGACAAACTGCACGGTGGCGTTGAAGTCGGCCTGGTTGAACTCGTAGGGGATGTTCCAGCCCAGGGGGCCGTACTTGCGCCTCTCCTGGACGGTGGAGTGGAGGAAGGCCACGCTGTAGAGGATGGGCCTCCACTGGGTCATGTTACTCACGTCCAGCAGGTCCTGGCTGATGCCTGAACAGACAGAGAGTCGGGGGGGGGATTCAGCTCTGCTTTCATATAGTAGTGAGTCTCTCTCTACCTTCACTACCACACTCTCTACCTTCACTACCACACTCTCTACCTTCACTACCACACCCTCTACCTTCACTACCACACTCTCTACCTTCACTACCACACCCTCTACCTTCACTACCACACTCTCTACCTTCACTACCACACTCTCTACCTTCACTACCACACTCTCTACCTTCACTACCACACCCTCCACCTTCACTACCACACCCTCTACCTTCACTATCACACTCTCTACCTTCACTACCACACTCTCTACCTTCACTACCACACTCTCTACCTTCACTACCACACCCTCTACCTTCACTACCACACTCTCTACCTTCACTACCACACCCTCTACCTTCACTACCACACTCTCTACCTTCACTACCACACCCTCTACCTTCACTACCACACTCTCTACCTTCACTACCACTCTCTCTACCCCACTACCACACCCTCTACATCACTACCACACCCTCTACCTTCACTACCACACCCTCTACATCACTACCACACTCTCTACCTTCACTACCACTCTCTCTACCTTCACTACCACTCTCTCTACCTTCACTACCACTCTCTCTACCTTCACTACCACACCCTCTACCTTCACTACCACACCCTCTACCTTCACTACCACTCTCTCTACCTTCACTACCACTCTCTCTACCTTCACTACCACTCTCTCTACCTTCACTACCACACTCTCTACATCACTACCACACCCTCTACCTTCACTACCACACTCTCTACATCACTACCACACTCTCTACCTTCACTACCACACTCTCTACCTTCACTACCACACTCTCTACCTTCACTACCACACTCTCTACATCACTACCACACCCTCTACCTTCACTACCACACCCTCTACATCACTACCACACTCTCTACCTTCACTACCACACTCTCTACCTTCACTACCACACCCTCTGCCTTCACTACCACACTCTCTACCTTCACTACCACACTCTCTACCTTCACTACCACACTCTCTACCTTCACTACCACACCCTCTACCTTCACTACCACACTCTCTACCTTCACTACCACACCCTCTACCTTCACTACCACACCCTCTACCTTCACTACCACACTCTCTACCTTCACTACCACACTCTCTACCTTCACTACCACACTCTCTACCTTCACTACCACACTCTCTACCTTCACTACCACTCTCTACCTTCACTACCACACTCTCTACCTTCACTACCACACCCTCTACCTTCACTACCACACTCTCTACCTCACTAACACACTCTCTACCTTCACTACACACCCTCTACCTTCACTACCACTCTCTCTACCTTCACTACCACACTCTCTACCTTCACTACCACACTCTCTACATCACTACCACACTCTCTACCTTCACTACCACACCCTCTACCTTCACTACCACACTCTCTACCTCACTAACACACCCTCTACCTTCACTACCACACTCTCTACCTTCACTACTACACCCTCTACCTTCACTACCACACCCTCTACCTTCACTATCACACTCTCTACCTTCACTACCACTCTCTCTACCTTCACTACCACACTCTCTACCTTCACTACCACACCCTCTACCTTCACTACCACACCCTCTACCTTCACTACCACACCCTCTACCTTCACTACCACACTCTCTACCTCACTAACACACTCTCTACCTCACTACCACAATCTCTACCTCACTACCACACTCTCTATCTCACTACCTCACTACCACAATCTCCACCTCACTACCACACTCTCTACCTCACTACCTCACTACCACACTCTCTACCTCACTATGGATATCACGAACAGTACAGTGTATGTGATATCCATATACAGTATGAAGATTAAATGTCCAAATGTCAGAAGGGAAGTTGTTTGTATTTAATCTCCGTCCTCCGCTTAACGAGGAAGCCCCTCTCCTGACAGTGACGATGCGGTTGATGGAATGCGATCAGGCCGGTGTCTGTGTTGGTGACGGCGCACTGCCAGGTCAGGCCAAAGCAGTTCAGATTGGGTTTAGATCAGAGAGCCCTGGCTACGCCACAGAGCCCGGCCACGTTACGATAATCACTGTTATCTACTCTCTGCACATAAGAGATAATTCCTTGATCAATTCCCATCAGCGCTGCAGGCGCTCCGTGTCATTCCAACTCTTATCCCGCAGCCGACACGGTGCGTGTGTGTGTGTGTGTGTGAGTGTGTGTGTGTGCAAAGCCGCGCTGAACCCACCTCCATAGGTCCTCTTTAGTCCCGCCTTGAGACCCTGCGGGGGTTCGTTAGTGAACTTGATGGACATCTGCAGAAGCGTGATGGGGAAGTGTCGGTGGACCTCGGTGGTGATCCACAGACGGAAGGTCTCGTGAACGGTGTCCGTCTCTGTGACCGTGTCCATCAGCTCATCCATGAAGTCCAGGCCCAGGTGGCAGTTCTGGAGCAAGGCCCAACCGCCCTGTGTATGTAAGGGAGTTATGTATGTATGTGATGTGAGACCGATGCATGGGGCATTGGGTTGGGGGTCTATTACGTTAGGTTATATCCAGTCTATTATTATTCAAATCCACTCAATTATGTTCTGTTTAAATCATGCACAAATGTATCCATTTATATTACTGTACATGTCAAACTTTAGATTAGGATCAGAATGTCCTAAATTGATTAAGAAATTAATTGGAATAGTAATTCCGTGTTCGTTGTATATTACATTATTCGCACATAGAGGAAATTGACTTTGTGTGGTTGGTGAACACACAACGAACACTGAATTACTATTCCAATTAATTTCTTAATCAATTTAGGCACACAAAAAGACACATAAGACATAAGACATAAAGACACAGACATAAAGACACAGACATAAAGACACAGACATAAGACATAAGACGTAAAGACACAGACACAGACATACGACATAAGACATAAAGACACAGACAGCAATATAAAAAACAAAACAAGGCATCCCCCATTAAATATCTAACAAATGGTGTTGAATCCGAATCAGAATCAGAATCCGAACCAGAATCAGAATCAGAATCAGAATCAGAATCAGAATCAGAATCAGAATCAGAATCAGAACCAGAACCAGAACCAGAACCAGAATCAGAAGATGCCGTATCTGCTTACGTCGGTCATGGTCTGCTGCAGCAGCTTGCGAGAGTGGACCTCCTGGCCCTGACCCATGGACACACAGCGGGTCTCGATCTTCTGCCTCTTCCCCAGGGCGATGATGGAGTCTGTGGGGTCTGAGCCCATGGACAGGAAGCAGATGAGGGGGGTCCGGGGGTCCGACTCCTCCCAAGTCTTCTCCAGGTCCAGCATCACACCCTCCGCATACCTCTCCCCCATGGAATCCATGATGTACTTCCGTGCCTTAGGGGTGTTAATAGTAGGAGCGTTATTTAAACATGCATCTCCTATGACACATTCGAATTGTAAAATGTACTGTCCCGCTTCAAATGTGATAGCCTAAGATACTTTCAAACACCAAAAAGCTTTTCTTCAAACAACATCGACTAAAATGATTCAATGGACATAACCAATAAGCTTAGACAAGAAATTCACAAAATGCTATGTTTTAGTATTCTATTCCCTTGTGGAAAAATGGGACTATATATTGAACATGATGACACCCCCTCCCCCCAGTAAGGGTGTCCCACGTTGAGGTATACTATTCTAGAATAGGCTAGAACCTCTTTCACACATACAAGCCTTCCCAGTAGATTCCATGGAATTGACCTGGTATGGTGTATGTGTGAATGCGACTGACCAGGGACATTCGATCAAGCATTTTCCCATTAGGTTTTACCTGGGCGATGGTCCTGTCTGGACACCAGGAGCGGATGAGATTAGAACCTCTTTCACACATACGAGCCTTCCCAGTAGATTCCATGGAATTTACCTGGTACGGTGTATGTGTGAATGCGACTGACCAGGGACATTCGATCAAGCATTTTCCCATTAGGTTTTACCTGGGCGATGGTCCTGTCTGGACACCAGGAGCGGATGAGGAGCAGGCGGCGGAAGCAGTCCAGGGCCTGGTCGTAGGCATTAGGGATGACCTCCTCCTCTGGCGCCTCCTTATCAAACCAGCCCTTCCACTGCTTCTCGTTACGACCGATCTGGACATACGTAGGAGACACAAGGCTCAGTACAATGAAGGAACGCAAGAGTTTTTTTTTCCGTAAAGAGACAGAAATACAGTAAATAAGACACACATACAGTGAGGAGTAAGACACACAAGCACAGCTTTGATGAACAGGTTTCGCTCTGAATTGACACAAAGCCCGAGATATTTTGCGGCGCATAATGTTGTTTTTTAACGGCTTACAAAGGCACTGAATAAATGTACTTCGCAATAGCCCCTTGAGCATTAAGGAAGGGAATAGAGGGGGGGTGGGGGGCGGGGGAGATCAGCTTGCTCTCTGGAGGGTTCCGACGCATTACATCCCGTGGATTTCTGGAAAGAGTGATTTAATTAAACAACGGACTCTTAATAATCCCGTTCCTTTCAGCCACAAATAACTGATATGAAAGTTTCTCCAAAGTGGGGCTCATTTCACAGTATGTTGAGCAGCCGGTCCCCCCTCGAGCACAGGCAGCCTGTCACTCACTCTGGTGGGCACACTGCAGGAGGAGGCCAATATTGGCAGGGGGGGGGTGGGAGGGGGGGGCATGAAACAGACTTAATGAGGGAGGAGACGTCAGAGAGTGTGTCAGCAGGGGGGTGGGGGCGTGGTGTGTGTGTGTGTGTGTGTGTGTGTGTGTGTGTGTGTGTGTCAGTGTCAAGTCAAGTCAAGTCAAGTCAGGTTTATTTATACAGCACATTTACAACGACAAACAGCCGACCAAAGTGCTTAACAGATAAAACACTAGTAAAAAGAAAACCACAAATAAAAATACGCTAAAACAAAAACAAGGTGCAATACAGAATACAACAGGTGCAGAAATAAAAGTGCAGAAAAGTGCAGTTGTCGGGAGGCAGGCTCAACTCAGGTCAAAGGCCAGGGAGAAGAGGTACATTTTAGCTAAGGTTTCCAAAAAGGCTCGACGCGCTGAGTAGATCTGACGTGGAGTGTGTGTGTGTGTGTGTGTGTGTGTGGGGGGGGAACACACCTGATCTAGAATATCAGAGAACTGCCACAGCTTGCTGAGCTCCACCAGGTTGAGCCAGGTCATGTCTAAAATCCATTTGGCAGGCTTGTGGGGGCACGCCTTCAGATCCAGGGAGGCTCCTCCTGCACACCACGCAGGGGGGTTAAAACCAGCCGTCCGTGAGCGCGACAACAACCTCCTGGTTGTTCAAAACAATTCTCATCGATTCCTTTTATTATGTATCGTAAATATTTCACACACAAAAACAGTCAAATATTGACTACACACTGTTTAATGTGCAGTGGATGGTAGGGTCTAGTATACTGGGCTTACATACTACATAGATGAATAGTCTGTCTATCTGTCTGTCCTGTATGCTGTATATAGTATCATAGTACCATAATATACAGTAAGACCAAATCCCATTAGATACAGTGAGATACAATATGCTTGACATTGATGATGGTGTGCTGCCGTTTCGCCCTGCAGTAACAGTTTGATTCATCGCTACGCCTCAGTGAGCTCAAGCCAATACACTTGAATATGAGCGATTGGACCTTCAGAAGGGCTCCGAAAAAATCTATCTCCTTTCCCTCAATAATTCATGCGCTTCTTC